>NC_088239.1:57938987-58146487 GCF_036934945.1 Oncorhynchus masou masou
CAACAGACAGAGTCTGAGGAGTTGTCCAACAGACAGAGTCTGAGGAGTAGTCCAACAGACAGAGTTTGAAGAGTAGTCCAACAGACAAAGTCTGAAGAGTAGTCCAACAGACAGAGTCTGAGGAGTAGTCCAACAGACAGAGTCTGAGGAGTAGTCCAACAGACAGAGTCTGAGGTGTAGTCCAACAGACAGAATCTGAGGAGTAGTCCAACAGACAGAATCTGAGGAGTTGTCCAACAGACAGAGTCTGAGGAGTAGTCCAACAGACAGAGTCTGAGGAGTAGTCCAACAGACAGAGTCTGAAGAGTAGTCCAACAGACAGAGTCTGGGGAGTAGTCCAACAGACAGAATCTGAGGAGTTGTCCTACAGACAGAGTCGTTGGAGTAGTCCAACAGACAGAGTCTGAGGAGTAGTCCAACAGACAGAGTCTGAGGAGTAGTCCAACAGACAGAGTCTGAGGAGTAGTCCAACAGACAGAGTCTGAGGAGTTGTCCAATAGACAGAGTCTGAGGAGTAGTCCAACAGACAGAGTCTGAGGAGTAGTCCAACAGACAGAGTCTGAGGAGTTGTCCAACAGACAGAGTCTGAGGAGTAGTCCAACAGACAGAGTCTGAAGAGTAGTCCAACAGACAGAGTCTGAGGAGTAGTCCAACAGACAGAGTCTGAGGAGTAGTCCAACAGACAGAGTCTGAGGAGTTGTCCAACAGACAGAGTCTGAGGAGTAGTCCAACAGACAGAGTCTGAAGAGTAGTCCAACAGACAGAGTCTGAAGAGTAGTCCAACAGACAGAGTCTGATGAGTAGTCCAACAGACAGAGTCTGAGGAGTAGTCCAACAGACATAGTCTGAGGAGTTGTCCAACAGACAGAGTCTGAGGAGTAGTCCAACAGACAGAGTCTGAGGAGTTGTCCAACAGACAGAGTCTGAGGAGTAGTCCAACAGACAGAGTCTGAGGAGTAGTCCAACAGACAGAATCTGAGGAGTTGTCCTACAGACAGAGTCGTTGGAGTAGTCCAACATACAGAGTCTGAGGAGTAGTCCAACAGACAGAGTCTGAGGAGTAGTCCAACAGACAGAGTCTGAGGAGTAGTCCAACAGACAGAGTCTGAGGAGTAGTCCAACAGACAGAGTCTGAGGAGTTGTCCAACAGACAGAGTCGTTGGAGTAGTCCAACAGACAGAGTCTGAGGAGTAGTCCAACAGACATAGTCTGAAGAGTAGTCCAACAGACAGAATCTGAGGAGTAGTCCAACAGACAGAGTCTGAGGAGTTGTCCAACAGACAGAGTCTGAGGAGTAGTCCAACAGACAGAATCTGAGGAGTTGTCCAACAGACAGAGTCTGAGGAGTAGTCCAACAGACAGAGTCTGAGGAGTAGTCCAACAGACATAGTCTGAGGAGTTGTCCAACAGACAGAGTCTGAGGAGTTGTCCAACAGACAGAGTCTGAGGAGTAGTCCAACAGACAGAGTCTGAGGAGTAGTCCAACAGACAGAGTCTGAGGAGTAGTCCAACAGACAGAGTCTGAGGAGTTGTCCAACAGACAGAGTCTGAGGAGTAGTCCAACAGACAGAGTCTGAAGAGTAGTCCAACAGACAAAGTCTGAAGAGTAGTCCAACAGACAGAGTCTGAGGAGTAGTCCAACAGACAGAGTCTGAGGAGTAGTCCAACAGACAGAATCTGAGGAGTAGTCCAACAGACAGAGTCTGAGGAGTAGTCCAACAGACAGAGTCTGAGGAGTTGTCCAACAGACAGAGTCTGAGGAGTAGTCCAACAGACAGAGTCTGAAGAGTAGTCCAACAGACAAAGTCTGAAGAGTAGTCCAACAGAGAGAGTCTGAGGAGTAGTCCAACAGACAGAGTCTGAGGAGTGGTCCAACAGACAGAGTCTGAGGTGTAGTCCAACAGACAGAATCTGAGGAGTAGTCCAACAGACAGAATCTGAGGAGTTGTCCAACAGACAGAGTCTGAGGAGTAGTCCAACAGACAGAGTCTGAGGAGTAGTCCAACAGACAGAGTCTGAAGAGTAGTCCAACAGACAGAGTCTGGGGAGTAGTCCAACAGACAGAATCTGAGGAGTTGTCCTACAGACAGAGTCGTTGGAGTAGTCCAACAGACAGAGTCTGAGGAGTAGTCCAACAGACAGAGTCTGAGGAGTAGTCCAACAGACAGAGTCTGAGGAGTAGTCCAACAGACAGAGTCTGAGGAGTTGTCCAATAGACAGAGTCTGAGGAGTAGTCCAACAGACAGAGTCTGAGGAGTAGTCCAACAGACAGAGTCTGAGGAGTTGTCCAACAGACAGAGTCTGAGGAGAAGTCCAACAGACAGAGTCTGAAGAGTAGTCCAACAGACAGAGTCTGAGGAGTAGTCCAACAGACAGAGTCTGAAGAGTAGTCCAACAGACAGAGTCTGAAGAGTAGTCCAACAGACAGAGTCTGAGGAGTAGTCCAACAGACATAGTCTGAGGAGTTGTCCAACAGACAGAGTCTGAGGAGTAGTCCAACAGACAGAGTCTGAGGAGTTGTCCAACAGACAGAGTCTGAGGAGTAGTCCAACAGACAGAGTCTGAGGAGTAGTCCAACAGACAGAATCTGAGGAGTTGTCCTACAGACAGAGTCGTTGGAGTAGTCCAACATACAGAGTCTGAGGAGTAGTCCAACAGACAGAGTCTGAAGAGTAGTCCAACAGACAGAGTCTGAGGAGTAGTCCAACAGACAGAGTCTGAGGAGTTGTCCAACAGACAGAGTCTGAGGAGTAGTCCAACAGACAGAGTCTGAAGAGTAGTCCAACAGACAAAGTCTGAAGAGTAGTCCATCAGACAGAGTCTGAGGAGTAGTCCAACAGACAGAGTCTGAGGAGTAGTCCAACAGACAGAATCTGAGGAGTAGTCCAACAGACAGAGTCTGAGGAGTAGTCCAACAGACAGAGTCTGAGGAGTTGTCCAACAGACAGAGTCTGAGGAGTAGTCCAACAGACAGAGTCTGAAGAGTAGTCCAACAGACAAAGTCTGAAGAGTAGTCCAACAGACAGAGTCTGAGGAGTAGTCCAACAGACAGAGTCTGAGGAGTAGTCCAACAGACAGAGTCTGAGGTGTAGTCCAACAGACAGAATCTGAGGAGTAGTCCAACAGACAGAATCTGAGGAGTTGTCCAACAGACAGAGTCTGAGGAGTAGTCCAACAGACAGAGTCTGAGGAGTAGTCCAACAGACAGAGTCTGAAGAGTAGTCCAACAGACAGAGTCTGGGGAGTAGTCCAACAGACAGAATCTGAGGAGTTGTCCTACAGACAGAGTCGTTGGAGTAGTCCAACAGACAGAGTCTGAGGAGTAGTCCAACAGACAGAGTCTGAGGAGTAGTCCAACAGACAGAGTCTGAGGAGTAGTCCAACAGACAGAGTCTGAGGAGTTGTCCAATAGACAGAGTCTGAGGAGTAGTCCAACAGACAGAGTCTGAGGAGTTGTCCAACAGACAGAATCTGAGGAGTTGTCCAACAGACAGAGTCTGAGGAGTTGTCCAACAGACAGAGTCTGAGGAGTAGTCCAACAGACAGAGTCTGAGGAGTAGTCCAACAGACATAGTCTGAGGAGTTGTCCAACAGACAGAGTCTGAGGAGTTGTCCAACAGACAGAGTCTGAGGAGTAGTCCAACAGACAGAGTCTGAGGAGTAGTCCAACAGACAGAGTCTGAGGAGTAGTCCAACAGACAGAGTCTGAGGAGTTGTCCAACAGACAGATTCTGAGGTGTAGTCCAACAGACAGAATCTGAGGAGTAGTCCAACAGACAGAATCTGAGGAGTTGTCCAACAGACAGAGTCTGAGGAGTAGTCCAACAGACAGAGTCTGAGGAGTAGTCCAACAGACAGAGTCTGAAGAGTAGTCCAACAGACAGAGTCTGGGGAGTAGTCCAACAGACAGAATCTGAGGAGTTGTCCTACAGACAGAGTCGTTGGAGTAGTCCAACAGACAGAGTCTGAGGAGTAGTCCAACAGACAGAGTCTGAGGAGTAGTCCAACAGACAGAGTCTGAGGAGTAGTCCAACAGACAGAGTCTGAGGAGTAGTCCAACAGACAGAGTCTGAGGAGTTGTCCAACAGACAGAGTCTGAGGAGAAGTCCAACAGACAGAGTCTGAAGAGTAGTCCAACAGACAGAGTCTGAGGAGTAGTCCAACAGACAGAGTCTGAAGAGTAGTCCAACAGACAGAGTCTGAAGAGTAGTCCAACAGACAGAGTCTGAGGAGTAGTCCAACAGACATAGTCTGAGGAGTTGTCCAACAGACAGAGTCTGAGGAGTAGTCCAACAGACAGAGTCTGAGGAGTTGTCCAACAGACAGAGTCTGAGGAGTAGTCCAACAGACAGAGTCTGAGGAGTAGTCCAACAGACAGAATCTGAGGAGTTGTCCTACAGACAGAGTCGTTGGAGTAGTCCAACATACAGAGTCTGAGGAGTAGTCCAACAGACAGAGTCTGAAGAGTAGTCCAACAGACAGAGTCTGAGGAGTAGTCCAACAGACAGAGTCTGAGGAGTTGTCCAACAGACAGAGTCTGAGGAGTAGTCCAACAGACAGAGTCTGAAGAGTAGTCCAACAGACAAAGTCTGAAGAGTAGTCCATCAGACAGAGTCTGAGGAGTAGTCCAACAGACAGAGTCTGAGGAGTAGTCCAACAGACATAGTCTGAGGAGTTGTCCAACAGACAGAGTCTGAGGAGTAGTCCAACAGACAGAGTCTGAGGAGTTGTCCAACAGACAGAGTCTGAGGAGTAGTCCAACAGACAGAGTCTGAGGAGTAGTCCAACAGACAGAATCTGAGGAGTTGTCCTACAGACAGAGTCGTTGGAGTAGTCCAACATACAGAGTCTGAGGAGTAGTCCAACAGACAGAGTCTGAAGAGTAGTCCAACAGACAGAGTCTGAGGAGTAGTCCAACAGACAGAGTCTGAGGAGTTGTCCAACAGACAGAGTCTGAGGAGTAGTCCAACAGACAGAGTCTGAAGAGTAGTCCAACAGACAAAGTCTGAAGAGTAGTCCATCAGACAGAGTCTGAGGAGTAGTCCAACAGACAGAGTCTGAGGAGTAGTCCAACAGACAGAATCTGAGGAGTAGTCCAACAGACAGAGTCTGAGGAGTAGTCCAACAGACAGAGTCTGAGGAGTTGTCCAACAGACAGAGTCTGAGGAGTAGTCCAACAGACAGAGTCTGAAGAGTAGTCCAACAGACAGAATCTGAGGAGTTGTCCTACAGACAGAGTCGTTGGAGTAGTCCAACATACAGAGTCTGAGGAGTAGTCCAACAGACAGAGTCTGAGGAGTAGTCCAACAGACAGAGTCTGAAGAGTAGTCCAACAGACAGAGTCTGGGGAGTAGTCCAACAGACAGAATCTGAGGAGTTGTCCTACAGACAGAGTCGTTGGAGTAGTCCAACAGACAGAGTCTGAGGAGTAGTCCAACAGACAGAGTCTGAGGAGTAGTCCAACAGACAGAGTCTGAGGAGTAGTCCAACAGACAGAGTCTGAGGAGTAGTCCAACAGACAGAGTCTGAGGAGTTGTCCAACAGACAGAGTCTGAGGAGAAGTCCAACAGACAGAGTCTGAAGAGTAGTCCAACAGACAGAGTCTGAGGAGTAGTCCAACAGACAGAGTCTGAAGAGTAGTCCAACAGACAGAGTCTGAAGAGTAGTCCAACAGACAGAGTCTGAGGAGTAGTCCAACAGACATAGTCTGAGGAGTTGTCCAACAGACAGAGTCTGAGGAGTAGTCCAACAGACAGAGTCTGAGGAGTTGTCCAACAGACAGAGTCTGAGGAGTAGTCCAACAGACAGAGTCTGAGGAGTAGTCCAACAGACAGAATCTGAGGAGTTGTCCTACAGACAGAGTCGTTGGAGTAGTCCAACATACAGAGTCTGAGGAGTAGTCCAACAGACAGAGTCTGAAGAGTAGTCCAACAGACAGAGTCTGAGGAGTAGTCCAACAGACAGAGTCTGAGGAGTTGTCCAACAGACAGAGTCTGAGGAGTAGTCCAACAGACAGAGTCTGAAGAGTAGTCCAACAGACAAAGTCTGAAGAGTAGTCCATCAGACAGAGTCTGAGGAGTAGTCCAACAGACAGAGTCTGAGGAGTAGTCAACAGACAGAATCTGAGGAGTAGTCCAACAGACAGAGTCTGAGGAGTAGTCCAACAGACAGAGTCTGAGGAGTTGTCCAACAGACAGAGTCTGAGGAGTAGTCCAACAGACAGAGTCTGAAGAGTAGTCCAACAGACAAAGTCTGAAGAGTAGTCCAACAGACAGAGTCTGAGGAGTAGTCCAACAGACAGAGTCTGAGGAGTAGTCCAACAGACAGAGTCTGAGGTGTAGTCCAACAGACAGAATCTGAGGAGTAGTCCAACAGACAGAATCTGAGGAGTTGTCCAACAGACAGAGTCTGAGGAGTAGTCCAACAGACAGAGTCTGAGGAGTAGTCCAACAGACAGAGTCTGAAGAGTAGTCCAACAGACAGAGTCTGGGGAGTAGTCCAACAGACAGAATCTGAGGAGTTGTCCTACAGACAGAGTCGTTGGAGTAGTCCAACAGACAGAGTCTGAGGAGTAGTCCAACAGACAGAGTCTGAGGAGTAGTCCAACAGACAGAGTCTGAGGAGTAGTCCAACAGACAGAGTCTGAGGAGTTGTCCAATAGACAGAGTCTGAGGAGTAGTCCAACAGACAGAGTCTGAGGAGTAGTCCAACAGACAGAGTCTGAGGAGTTGTCCAACAGACAGAGTCTGAGGAGAAGTCCAACAGACAGAGTCTGAAGAGTAGTCCAACAGACAGAGTCTGAGGAGTAGTCCAACAGACAGAGTCTGAAGAGTAGTCCAACAGACAGAGTCTGAAGAGTAGTCCAACAGACAGAGTCTGAGGAGTAGTCCAACAGACATAGTCTGAGGAGTTGTCCAACAGACAGAGTCTGAGGAGTAGTCCAACAGACAGAGTCTGAGGAGTTGTCCAACAGACAGAGTCTGAGGAGTAGTCCAACAGACAGAGTCTGAGGAGTAGTCCAACAGACAGAATCTGAGGAGTTGTCCTACAGACAGAGTCGTTGGAGTAGTCCAACATACAGAGTCTGAGGAGTAGTCCAACAGACAGAGTCTGAAGAGTAGTCCAACAGACAGAGTCTGAGGAGTAGTCCAACAGACAGAGTCTGAGGAGTTGTCCAACAGACAGAGTCTGAGGAGTAGTCCAACAGACAGAGTCTGAAGAGTAGTCCAACAGACAAAGTCTGAAGAGTAGTCCATCAGACAGAGTCTGAGGAGTAGTCCAACAGACAGAGTCTGAGGAGTAGTCCAACAGACAGAATCTGAGGAGTAGTCCAACAGACAGAGTCTGAGGAGTAGTCCAACAGACAGAGTCTGAGGAGTTGTCCAACAGACAGAGTCTGAGGAGTAGTCCAACAGACAGAGTCTGAAGAGTAGTCCAACAGACAAAGTCTGAAGAGTAGTCCAACAGACAGAGTCTGAGGAGTAGTCCAACAGACAGAGTCTGAGGAGTAGTCCAACAGACAGAGTCTGAGGTGTAGTCCAACAGACAGAATCTGAGGAGTAGTCCAACAGACAGAATCTGAGGAGTTGTCCAACAGACAGAGTCTGAGGAGTAGTCCAACAGACAGAGTCTGAGGAGTAGTCCAACAGACAGAGTCTGAAGAGTAGTCCAACAGACAGAGTCTGGGGAGTAGTCCAACAGACAGAATCTGAGGAGTTGTCCTACAGACAGAGTCGTTGGAGTAGTCCAACAGACAGAGTCTGAGGAGTAGTCCAACAGACAGAGTCTGAGGAGTAGTCCAACAGACAGAGTCTGAGGAGTAGTCCAACAGACAGAGTCTGAGGAGTTGTCCAATAGACAGAGTCTGAGGAGTAGTCCAACAGACAGAGTCTGAGGAGTAGTCCAACAGACAGAGTCTGAGGAGTTGTCCAACAGACAGAGTCTGAGGAGTAGTCCAACAGACAGAGTCTGAAGAGTAGTCCAACAGACAGAGTCTGAGGAGTAGTCCAACAGACAGAGTCTGAGGAGTAGTCCAACAGACAGAGTCTGAGGAGTTGTCCAACAGACAGAGTCTGAGGAGTAGTCCAACAGACAGAGTCTGAAGAGTAGTCCAACAGACAGAGTCTGAAGAGTAGTCCAACAGACAGAGTCTGATGAGTAGTCCAACAGACAGAGTCTGAGGAGTAGTCCAACAGACATAGTCTGAGGAGTTGTCCAACAGACAGAGTCTGAGGAGTAGTCCAACAGACAGAGTCTGAGGAGTTGTCCAACAGACAGAATCTGAGGAGTTGTCCAACAGACAGAGTCTGAGGAGTTGTCCAACAGACAGAGTCTGAGGAGTAGTCCAACAGACAGAGTCTGAGGAGTAGTCCAACAGACATAGTCTGAGGAGTTGTCCAACAGACAGAGTCTGAGGAGTTGTCCAACAGACAGAGTCTGAGGAGTAGTCCAACAGACAGAGTCTGAGGAGTAGTCCAACAGACAGAGTCTGAGGAGTAGTCCAACAGACAGAGTCTGAGGAGTTGTCCAACAGACAGAGTCTGAGGAGTAGTCCAACAGACAGAGTCTGAAGAGTAGTCCAACAGACAAAGTCTGAAGAGTAGTCCAACAGACAGAGTCTGAGGAGTAGTCCAACAGACAGAGTCTGAGGAGTAGTCCAACAGACAGAATCTGAGGAGTAGTCCAACAGACAGAGTCTGAGGAGTAGTCCAACAGACAGAGTCTGAGGAGTTGTCCAACAGACAGAGTCTGAGGAGTAGTCCAACAGACAGAGTCTGAAGAGTAGTCCAACAGACAAAGTCTGAAGAGTAGTCCAACAGACAGAGTCTGAGGAGTAGTCCAACAGACAGAGTCTGAGGAGTAGTCCAACAGACAGAGTCTGAGGTGTAGTCCAACAGACAGAATCTGAGGAGTAGTCCAACAGACAGAATCTGAGGAGTTGTCCAACAGACAGAGTCTGAGGAGTAGTCCAACAGACAGAGTCTGAGGAGTAGTCCAACAGACAGAGTCTGAAGAGTAGTCCAACAGACAGAGTCTGGGAGTAGTCCAACAGACAGAATCTGAGGAGTTGTCCTACAGACAGAGTCGTTGGAGTAGTCCAACAGACAGAGTCTGAGGAGTAGTCCAACAGACAGAGTCTGAGGAGTAGTCCAACAGACAGAGTCTGAGGAGTAGTCCAACAGACAGAGTCTGAGGAGTTGTCCAATAGACAGAGTCTGAGGAGTAGTCCAACAGACAGAGTCTGAGGAGTAGTCCAACAGACAGAGTCTGAGGAGTTGTCCAACAGACAGAGTCTGAGGAGTAGTCCAACAGACAGAGTCTGAAGAGTAGTCCAACAGACAGAGTCTGAGGAGTAGTCCAACAGACAGAGTCTGAAGAGTAGTCCAACAGACAGAGTCTGAAGAGTAGTCCAACAGACAGAGTCTGAGGAGTAGTCCAACAGACATAGTCTGAGGAGTTGTCCAACAGACAGAGTCTGAGGAGTAGTCCAACAGACAGAGTCTGAGGAGTTGTCCAACAGACAGAGTCTGAGGAGTAGTCCAACAGACAGAGTCTGAGGAGTAGTCCAACAGACAGAATCTGAGGAGTTGTCCTACAGACAGAGTCGTTGGAGTAGTCCAACATACAGAGTCTGAGGAGTAGTCCAACAGACAGAGTCTGAGGAGTAGTCCAACAGACAGAGTCTGAGGAGTAGTCCAAAAGACAGAGTCTGAGGAGTTGTCCAATAGACAGAGTCTGAGGAGTAGTCCAACAGACAGAGTCTGAGGAGTAGTCCAACAGACAGAGTCTGAGGAGTTGTCCAACAGACAGAGTCTGAGGAGTAGTCCAACAGACAGAGTCTGAAGAGTAGTCCAACAGACAGAGTCTGAGGAGTAGTCTAACAGACAGAGTCTGAGGAGTAGTCCAACAGACAGAGTCTGAGGAGTTGTCCAACAGACAGAGTCTGAGGAGTAGTCCAACAGACAGAGTCTGAAGAGTAGTCCAACAGACAGAGTCTGAAGAGTAGTCCAACAGACAGAGTCTGAGGAGTAGTCCAACAGACAGAGTCTGAGGAGTTGTCCAACAGACAGAGTCTGAGGAGTAGTCCAACAGACATAGTCTGAAGAGTAGTCCAACAGACAAAGTCTGAAGAGTAGTCCATCAGACAGAGTCTGAGGAGTAGTCCAACAGACAGAGTCTGAGGAGTAGTCCAACAGACAGAGTCTGAGGAGTAGTCCAACAGACAGAGTCTGAGGAGTAGTCCAACAGACAGAATCTGAGGAGTAGTCCAACAGACAGAGTCTGAGGAGTAGTCCAACAGACAGAGTCTGAGGAGTTGTCCAACAGACAGAGTCTGAGGAGTAGTCCAACAGACAGAGTCTGAAGAGTAGTCCAACAGACAAAGTCTGAAGAGTAGTCCAACAGACAGAGTCTGAGGAGTAGTCCAACAGACAGAGTCTGAGGAGTAGTCCAACAGACAGAGTCTGAGGTGTAGTCCAACAGACAGAATCTGAGGAGTAGTCCAACAGACAGAATCTGAGGAGTTGTCCAACAGACAGAGTCTGAGGAGTAGTCCAACAGACAGAGTCTGAGGAGTAGTCCAACAGACAGAGTCTGAAGAGTAGTCCAACAGACAGAGTCTGGGGAGTAGTCCAACAGACAGAATCTGAGGAGTTGTCCTACAGACAGAGTCGTTGGAGTAGTCCAACAGACAGAGTCTGAGGAGTAGTCCAACAGACAGAGTCTGAGGAGTAGTCCAACAGACAGAGTCTGAGGAGTAGTCCAACAGACAGAGTCTGAGGAGTTGTCCAATAGACAGAGTCTGAGGAGTAGTCCAACAGACAGAGTCTGAGGAGTAGTCCAACAGACAGAGTCTGAGGAGTTGTCCAACAGACAGAGTCTGAGGAGTAGTCCAACAGACAGAGTCTGAAGAGTAGTCCAACAGACAGAGTCTGAGGAGTAGTCCAACAGACAGAGTCTGAAGAGTAGTCCAACAGACAGAGTCTGAAGAGTAGTCCAACAGACAGAGTCTGAGGAGTAGTCCAACAGACATAGTCTGAGGAGTTGTCCAACAGACAGAGTCTGAGGAGTAGTCCAACAGACAGAGTCTGAGGAGTTGTCCAACAGACAGAGTCTGAGGAGTAGTCCAACAGACAGAGTCTGAGGAGTAGTCCAACAGACAGAATCTGAGGAGTTGTCCTACAGACAGAGTCGTTGGAGTAGTCCAACATACAGAGTCTGAGGAGTAGTCCAACAGACAGAGTCTGAGGAGTAGTCCAACAGACAGAGTCTGAGGAGTAGTCCAAAAGACAGAGTCTGAGGAGTTGTCCAATAGACAGAGTCTGAGGAGTAGTCCAACAGACAGAGTCTGAGGAGTAGTCCAACAGACAGAGTCTGAGGAGTTGTCCAACAGACAGAGTCTGAGGAGTAGTCCAACAGACAGAGTCTGAAGAGTAGTCCAACAGACAGAGTCTGAGGAGTAGTCTAACAGACAGAGTCTGAGGAGTAGTCCAACAGACAGAGTCTGAGGAGTTGTCCAACAGACAGAGTCTGAGGAGTAGTCCAACAGACAGAGTCTGAAGAGTAGTCCAACAATCAGAGTCTGAAGAGTAGTCCAACAGACAGAGTCTGAAGAGTAGTCCAACAGACAGAGTCTGAGGAGTAGTCCAACAGACATAGTCTGAGGAGTTGTCCAACAGACAGAGTCTGAGGAGTAGTCCAACAGACAGAGTCTGAGGAGTTGTCCAACAGACAGAGTCTGAGGAGTTGTCCAACAGACAGAGTCTGAGGAGTTGTCCAACAGACAGAGTCTGAGGAGTTGTCCAACAGACAGAGTCGAGGAGTTGTCCAACAGACAGAATCTGAGGAGTTGTCCAACAGACAGAATCTGAGGAGTAGTCCAACAGACAGAGTCTGAGGAGTTGTCCAACAGACAGAGTCTGAGGAGTTGTCCAACAGACAGAGTCTGAGGAGTTGTCCAACAGACAGAGTCTGAGGAGTAGTCCAACAGACAGAGTCTGAGGAGTAGTCCAGCAGACTTAGACTGAGGAGTTGTCCAACAGACAGAGTCTGAGGAGTTGTCCAACAGACAGAGTCTGAGGAGTAGTCCAACAGACAGAGTCTGAGGAGTAGTCCAACAGACAGAGTCTGAGGAGTAGTCCAACAGACATAGTCTGAGGTGTAGTCCAACAGACAGAGTCTGAGGAGTAGTCCAACAGACAGAGTCTGAGAAGTAGTCCAACAGACAGAGTCTGAAGAGTAGTCCAACAGACAGAGTCTGAAGAGTAGTCCAACAGACAGAGTCTGAGGAGTAGTCCAACAGACATAGTCTGAGGAGTTGTCCAACAGACAGAGTCTGAGGAGTAGTCCAACAGACAGAGTCTGAGGAGTTGTCCAACAGACAGAGTCTGAGGAGTTGTCCAACAGACAGAGTCTGAGGAGTTGTCCAACAGACAGAGTCTGAGGAGTTGTCCAACAGACAGAGTCTGAGGAGTTGTCCAACAGACAGAGTCGAGGAGTTGTCCAACAGACAGAATCTGAGGAGTTGTCCAACAGACAGAATCTGAGGAGTAGTCCAACAGACAGAGTCTGAGGAGTTGTCCAACAGACAGAGTCTGAGGAGTTGTCCAACAGACAGAGTCTGAGGAGTTGTCCAACAGACAGAGTCTGAGGAGTAGTCCAACAGACAGAGTCTGAGGAGTAGTCCAGCAGACATAGACTGAGGAGTTGTCCAACAGACAGAGTCTGAGGAGTTGTCCAACAGACAGAGTCTGAGGACTAGTCCAACAGACAGAGTCTGAGGAGTAGTCCAACAGACATAGTCTGAGGTGTAGTCCAACAGACATAGTCTGAGGAGTAGTCCAACAGACAGAGTCTGAGAAGTAGTCCAACAGACAGAGTCTGAGGAGTAGTCCAACAGACAGAGTCTGAGGAGTAGTCCAACAGACAGAGTCTGAGGAGTAGTCCAACAGACAGAGTCTGAGGAGTTGTCCAACAGACAGAATCTGAGGAGTAGTCCAACAGACAGAGTCTGAGGAGTAGTCCAACAGACAGAGTCTGAGGAGTTGTCCAACAGACAGAGTCGTTGGAGTAGTCCAACAGACAGAGTCTGAGGAGTAGTCCAACAGACAGAGTCTGAGGAGTAGTCGAACAGACAGAGTCTGAGGAGTAGACCAACAGACAGAGTCTGAGGAGTTGTCCAATAGACAGAGTCTGAGGAGTAGTCCAACAGACAGAGTCTGAGGAGTAGTCCAACAGACAGAGTCTGAGGAGTTGTCCAACAGACAGAGTCTGAGGAGTAGTCCAACAGACAGAGTCTGGAGAGTAGTCCAACAGACAGAGTCTGAGGAGTAGTCCAACAGACAGAGTCTGAGGAGTAGTCCAACAGACAGAGTCTGAAGAGTTGTCCAACAGACAGAGTCTGAGGAGTAGTACAACAGACAGAGTCTGAGGAGTTGTCCAACAGACAGAGTCTGAGGAGTTGTCCAACAGACAGAATCTGAGGAGTTGTCCAACAGACAGAGTCTGAGGAGTTGTCCAACAGACAGAGTCTGAGGAGTAGTCCAACAGACAGAGTCTGAGGAGTTGTCCAACAGACAGAGTCTGAGGAGTTGTCCAACAGACAGAATCTGAGGAGTTGTCCAACAGACAGAATCTGAGGAGTAGTCCAACAGACAGAGTCTGAGGAGTAGTCCAACAGACAGAATCTGAGGACTAGTCCAACAGACAGAATCTGAGGAGTTGTCCAACAGACAGAGTCTGAGGAGTTGTCCAACAGACAGAGTCTGAGGAGTAGTCCAACAGACAGAGTCTGAGGAGTAGTCCAACAGACAGAATCTGAGGAGTTGTCCTACAGACAGAGTCGTTGGAGTAGTCCAACAGACAGAGTCTGAGGAGTAGTCCAACAGACAGAGTCTGAGGAGTAGTCGAACAGACAGAGTCTGAGGAGTAGACCAACAGACAGAGTCTGAGGAGTTGTCCAATAGACAGAGTCTGAGGAGTAGTCCAACAGACAGAGTCTGAGGAGTAGTCCAACAGACAGAGTCTGAGGAGTTGTCCAACAGACAGAGTCTGAGGAGTAGTCCAACAGACAGAGTCTGGAGAGTAGTCCAACAGACAGAGTCTGAGGAGTAGTCCAACAGACAGAGTCTGAGGAGTAGTCCAACAGACAGAGTCTGAAGAGTTGTCCAACAGACAGAGTCTGAGGAGTAGTACAACAGACAGAGTCTGAGGAGTAGTCCAACAGACAGAATCTGAGGAGTTGTCCTACAGACAGAGTCGTTGAGTAGTCCAACAGACAGAGTCTGAGGAGTAGTCCAACAGACAGAGTCTGAGGAGTAGTCCAACAGACAGAGTCTGAGGAGTTGACCAACAGACAGAGTCTGAGGAGTTGTCCAATAGACAGAGTCTGAGGAGTAGTCCAACAGACAGAGTCTGAGGAGTAGTCCAACAGACAGAGTCTGAGGAGTTGTCCAACAGACAGAGTCTGAGGAGTAGTCCAACAGACAGAGTCTGGAGAGTAGTCCAACAGACAGAGTCTGAGGAGTAGTCCAACAGACAGAGTCTGAGGAGTAGTCCAACAGACAGAGTCTGAGGAGTTGTCCAACAGACATAGTCTGAGGAGTAGTCCAACAGACAGAGTCTGAAGAGTAGTCCAACAGACAGAGTCTGAAGAGTAGTCCAACAGACAGAGTCTGAAGAGTAGTCCAACAGACAGAGTCTGAGGAGTAGTCCAACAGACATAGTCTGCGGAGTTGTCCAACAGACAGAGTCTGAGGAGTTGTCCAACAGACAGAGTCTGAGGAGTAGTCCAACAGACAGAGTCTGAGGAGTAGTCCAACAGACAGAGTCTGAGGAGTTGTCCAACAGACAGAGTCGAGGAGTTGTCCAACAGACAGAGTCTGAGGAGTTGTCCAACAGACAGAGTCTGAGGAGTAGTCCAACAGACAGAGTCTGAGGAGTAGTCCAACAGACAGAATCTGAGGAGTTGTCCTACAGACAGAGTCGTTGGAGTAGTCCAACATACAGAGTCTGAGGAGTAGTCCAAAAGACAGAGTCTGAGGAGTTGTCCAATAGACAGAGTCTGAGGAGTAGTCCAACAGACAGAGTCTGAGGAGTAGTCCAACAGACAGAGTCTGAGGAGTTGTCCAACAGACAGAGTCTGAGGAGTAGTCCAACAGACAGAGTCTGAAGAGTAGTCCAACAGACAGAGTCTGAGGAGTAGTCCAACAGACAGAGTCTGAGGAGTAGTCCAACAGACAGAGTCTGAGGAGTTGTCCAACAGACAGAGTCTGAGGAGTAGTCCAACAGACAGAGTCTGAAGAGTAGTCCAACAGACAGAGTCTGAAGAGTAGTCCAACAGACAGAGTCTGAAGAGTAGTCCAACAGACAGAGTCTGAGGAGTAGTCCAACAGACATAGTCTGAGGAGTTGTCCAACAGACAGAGTCTGAGGAGTAGTCCAACAGACAGAGTCTGAGGAGTTGTCCAACAGACAGAGTCTGAGGAGTTGTCCAACAGACAGAGTCTGAGGAGTTGTCCAACAGACAGAGTCTGAGGAGTTGTCCAACAGACAGAGTCGAGGAGTTGTCCAACAGACAGAATCTGAGGAGTTGTCCAACAGACAGAATCTGAGGAGTAGTCCAACAGACAGAGTCTGAGGAGTAGTCCAACAGACAGAATCTGAGGACTAGTCCAACAGACAGAATCTGAGGAGTTGTCCAACAGACAGAGTCTGAGGAGTTGTCCAACAGACAGAGTCTGAGGAGTAGTCCAACAGACAGAGTCTGAGGAGTAGTCCAACAGACAGAATCTGAGGAGTTGTCCTACAGACAGAGTCGTTGGAGTAGTCCAACAGACAGAGTCTGAGGAGTAGTCCAACAGACAGAGTCTGAGGAGTAGTCGAACAGACAGAGTCTGAGGAGTAGACCAACAGACAGAGTCTGAGGAGTTGTCCAATAGACAGAGTCTGAGGAGTAGTCCAACAGACAGAGTCTGAGGAGTAGTCCAACAGACAGAGTCTGAGGAGTTGTCCAACAGACAGAGTCTGAGGAGTAGTCCAACAGACAGAGTCTGGAGAGTAGTCCAACAGACAGAGTCTGAGGAGTAGTCCAACAGACAGAGTCTGAGGAGTAGTCCAACAGACAGAGTCTGAAGAGTTGTCCAACAGACAGAGTCTGAGGAGTAGTACAACAGACAGAGTCTGAGGAGTAGTCCAACAGACAGAATCTGAGGAGTTGTCCTACAGACAGAGTCGTTGGAGTAGTCCAACAGACAGAGTCTGAGGAGTAGTCCAACAGACAGAGTCTGAGGAGTAGTCCAACAGACAGAGTCTGAGGAGTTGACCAACAGACAGAGTCTGAGGAGTTGTCCAATAGACAGAGTCTGAGGAGTAGTCCAACAGACAGAGTCTGAGGAGTAGTCCAACAGACAGAGTCTGAGGAGTTGTCCAACAGACAGAGTCTGAGGAGTAGTCCAACAGACAGAGTCTGGAGAGTAGTCCAACAGACAGAGTCTGAGGAGTAGTCCAACAGACAGAGTCTGAGGAGTAGTCCAACAGACAGAGTCTGAGGAGTTGTCCAACAGACATAGTCTGAGGAGTAGTCCAACAGACAGAGTCTGAAGAGTAGTCCAACAGACAGAGTCTGAAGAGTAGTCCAACAGACAGAGTCTGAAGAGTAGTCCAACAGACAGAGTCTGAGGAGTAGTCCAACAGACATAGTCTGCGGAGTTGTCCAACAGACAGAGTCTGAGGAGTTGTCCAACAGACAGAGTCTGAGGAGTAGTCCAACATACAGAGTCTGAGGAGTAGTCCAACAGACAGAGTCTGAGGAGTTGTCCAACAGACAGAGTCGAGGAGTTGTCCAACAGACAGAGTCTGAGGAGTAGTCCAACAGACAGAGTCTGGAGAGTAGTCCAACAGACAGAGTCTGAGGAGTAGTCCAACAGACAGAATCTGAGGAGTTGTCCTACAGACAGAGTCGTTGGAGTAGTCCAACATACAGAGTCTGAGGAGTAGTCCAAAAGACAGAGTCTGAGGAGTTGTCCAATAGACAGAGTCTGAGGAGTAGTCCAACAGACAGAGTCTGAGGAGTAGTCCAACAGACAGAGTCTGAGGAGTTGTCCAACAGACAGAGTCTGAGGAGTAGTCCAACAGACAGAGTCTGAAGAGTAGTCCAACAGACAGAGTCTGAGGAGTAGTCCAACAGACAGAGTCTGAGGAGTAGTCCAACAGACAGAGTCTGAGGAGTTGTCCAACAGACAGAGTCTGAGGAGTAGTCCAACAGACAGAGTCTGAAGAGTAGTCCAACAGACAGAGTCTGAAGAGTAGTCCAACAGACAGAGTCTGAAGAGTAGTCCAACAGACAGAGTCTGAGGAGTTGTCCAACAGACAGAGTCTGAGGAGTTGTCCAACAGACAGAGTCTGAGGAGTAGTCCAACAGACAGAGTCTGAGGAGTTGTCCAACAGACAGAGTCTGAGGAGTAGTCCAACAGACAGAGTCTGAGGAGTTGTCCAACAGACAGAGTCTGAGGAGTTGTCCAACAGACAGAGTCGAGGAGTTGTCCAACAGACAGAATCTGAGGAGTTGTCCAACAGACAGAATCTGAGGAGTAGTCCAACAGACATAGACTGAGGAGTTGTCCAACAGACAGAGTCTGAGGAGTTGTCCAACAGACAGAGTCTGAGGAGTAGTCCAACAGACAGAGTCTGAGGAGTAGTCCAACAGACAGAGTCTGAGGAGTAGTCCAACAGACATAGTCTGAGGTGTAGTCCAACAGACAGAGTCTGAGGAGTAGTCCAACAGACAGAGTATGAGAAGTAGTCCAACAGACAGAGTCTGAGGAGTAGTCCAACAGACAGAGTCTGAGGAGTAGTCCAACAGACAGAGTCTGAGGAGTTGTCCAACAGACAGAATCTGAGGAGTAGTCCAACAGACAGAGTCTGAGGAGTAGTCCAACAGACAGAGTCTGAGGAGTAGTCCAACAGACAGAGTCTGAGGAGTAGACCAACAGACAGAGTCTGAGGAGTTGTCCAATAGACAGAGTCTGAGGAGTAGTCCAACAGACAGAGTCTGAGGAGTAGTCCAACAGACAGAGTCTGAGGAGTTGTCCAACAGACAGAGTCTGAGGAGTAGTCCAACAGACAGAGTCTGGAGAGTAGTCCAACAGACAGAGTCTGAGGAGTAGTCCAACAGACAGAGTCTGAGGAGTAGTCCAACAGACAGAGTCTGAGGAGTTGTCCAACAGACAGAGTCTGAGGAGTAGTCCAACAGACAGAGTCTGAAGAGTAGTCCAACAGACAGAGTCTGAAGAGTAGTCCAACAGACAGAGTCTGAAGAGTAGTCCAACAGACAGAGTCTGAGGAGTAGTCCAACAGACATAGTCTGCGGAGTTGTCCAACAGACAGAGTCTGAGGAGTTGTCCAACAGACAGAGTCTGAGGAGTTGTCCAACAGACAGAGTCTGAGGAGTTGTCCAACAGACAGAGTCTGAGGAGTTGTCCAACAGACAGAGTCTGAGGAGTTGTCCAACAGACAGAATCTGAGGAGTTGTCCAACAGACAGAGTCTGAGGAGTAGTCCAACAGACAGAGTCTGAGGAGTAGTCCAACAGACAGAGTCTGGGGAGTAGTCCAACAGACAGAGTCTGAGGAGTAGTCCAACAGACAGAGTCTGAGGAGTTGTCCAACAGACAGAGTCTGAGGAGTTGTCCAACAGACAGAGTCTGAGGAGTTGTCCAACAGACAGAGTCTGAGGAGTAGTCCAACAGACAGAGTCTGAGGAGTAGTCCAGCAGACATAGACTGAGGAGTTGTCCAACAGACAGAGTCTGAGGAGTTGTCCAACAGACAGAGTCTGAGGAGTAGTCCAACAGACAGAGTCTGAGGAGTAGTCCAACAGACAGAGTCTGAGGAGTAGTCCAACAGACATAGTCTGAGGTGTAGTCCAACAGACAGAGTCTGAGGAGTAGTCCAACAGACAGAGTATGAGAAGTAGTCCAACAGACAGAGTCTGAGGAGTAGTCCAACAGACAGAGTCTGAGGAGTAGTCCAACAGACAGAGTCTGAGGAGTTGTCCAACAGACAGAATCTGAGGAGTAGTCCAACAGACAGAGTCTGAGGAGTAGTCCAACAGACAGAGTCTGAGGAGTAGTCCAACAGACAGAGTCTGAGGAGTAGACCAACAGACAGAGTCTGAGGAGTTGTCCAATAGACAGAGTCTGAGGAGTAGTCCAACAGACAGAGTCTGAGGAGTAGTCCAACAGACAGAGTCTGAGGAGTTGTCCAACAGACAGAGTCTGAGGAGTAGTCCAACAGACAGAGTCTGGAGAGTAGTCCAACAGACAGAGTCTGAGGAGTAGTCCAACAGACAGAGTCTGAGGAGTAGTCCAACAGACAGAGTCTGAGGAGTTGTCCAACAGACAGAGTCTGAGGAGTAGTCCAACAGACAGAGTCTGAAGAGTAGTCCAACAGACAGAGTCTGAAGAGTAGTCCAACAGACAGAGTCTGAAGAGTAGTCCAACAGACAGAGTCTGAGGAGTAGTCCAACAGACATAGTCTGCGGAGTTGTCCAACAGACAGAGTCTGAGGAGTTGTCCAACAGACAGAGTCTGAGGAGTTGTCCAACAGACAGAGTCTGAGGAGTTGTCCAACAGACAGAGTCTGAGGAGTTGTCCAACAGACAGAGTCTGAGGAGTTGTCCAACAGACAGAATCTGAGGAGTTGTCCAACAGACAGAATCTGAGGAGTAGTCCAACAGACAGAGTCTGACGAGTAGTCCAACAGACAGAATCTGAGGAGTAGTCCAACAGACAGAATCTGAGGAGTTGTCCAACAGACAGAGTCTGAGGAGTTGTCCAACAGACAGAGTCTGAGGAGTAGTCCAACAGACAGAGTCTGAGGAGTAGTCCAACAGACAGAATCTGAGGAGTTGTCCTACAGACAGAGTCGTTGGAGTAGTCCAACAGACAGAGTCTGAGGAGTAGTCCAACAGACAGAGTCTGAGGAGTAGTCCAACAGACAGAGTCTGAGGAGTAGACCAACAGACAGAGTCTGAGGAGTTGTCCAATAGACAGAGTCTGAGGAGTAGTCCAACAGACAGAGTCTGAGGAGTAGTCCAACAGACAGAGTCTGAGGAGTTGTCCAACAGACAGAGTCTGAGGAGTAGTCCAACAGACAGAGTCTGGAGAGTAGTCCAACAGACAGAGTCTGAGGAGTAGTCCAACAGACAGAGTCTGAGGAGTAGTCCAACAGACAGAGTCTGAGGAGTTGTCCAACAGACAGAGTCTGAGGAGTAGTCCAACAGACAGAGTCTGAAGAGTAGTCCAACAGACAGAGTCTGAAGAGTAGTCCAACAGACAGAGTCTGAAGAGTAGTCCAACAGACAGAGTCTGAGGAGTAGTCCAACAGACATAGTCTGCGGAGTTGTCCAACAGACAGAGTCTGAGGAGTTGTCCAACAGACAGAGTCTGAGGAGTAGTCCAACAGACAGAGTCTGAGGAGTAGTCCAACAGACAGAGTCTGGGGAGTAGTCCAACAGACAGAGTCTGAGGAGTAGTCCAACAGACAGAGTCTGAGGAGTTGTCCAACAGACAGAGTCTGAGGAGTTGTCCAACAGACAGAGTCTGAGGAGTTGTCCAACAGACAGAGTCTGAGGAGTTGTCCAACAGACAGAGTCTGAGGAGTTGTCCAACAGACAGAGTCTGAGGAGTTGTCCAACAGACAGAATCTGAGGAGTTGTCCAACAGACAGAATCTGAGGAGTAGTCCAACAGACAGAATCTGAGGAGTTGTCCAACAGACAGAGTCTGAGGAGTAGTCCAACAGACAGAGTCTGAGGAGTAGTCCAACAGACAGAGTCTGAAGAGTAGTCCAACAGACAGAGTCTGGGGAGTAGTCCAACAGACAGAATCTGAGGAGTTGTCCAACAGACAGAGTCGTTGGAGTAGTCCAACAGACAGAGTCTGAGGAGTAGTCCAACAGACAGAGTCTGAGGAGTTGTCCAATAGACAGAGTCTGAGGAGTAGTCCAACAGACAGAGTCTGAGGAGTAGTCCAACAGACAGAGTCTGAGGAGTTGTCCAACAGACAGAGTCTGAGGAGTAGTCCAACAGACAGAGTCTGAGGAGTAGTCCAACAGACAGAATCTGAGGAGTTGTCCAACAGACAGAGTCTGAGGAGTAGTCCAACAGACAGAGTCTGAGGAGTTGTCCAACAGACAGAGTCTGAGGAGTTGTCCAACAGACAGAGTCTGAGGAGTTGTCCAACAGACAGAGTCTGAGGAGTTGTCCAACAGACAGAATCTGAGGAGTAGTCCAACAGACAGAGTCTGAGGAGTAGTCCAACAGACAGAGTCTGAAGAGTAGTCCAACAGACAGAGTCTGGGGAGTAGTCCAACAGACAGAATCTGAGGAGTTGTCCAACAGACAGAGTCGTTGGAGTAGTCCAACAGACAGAGTCTGAGGAGTAGTCCAACAGACAGAGTCTGAGGAGTAGTCCAACAGACAGAGTCTGAGGAGTTGTCCAATAGACAGAGTCTGAGGAGTAGTCCAACAGACAGAGTCTGAGGAGTAGTCCAACAGACAGAGTCTGAGGAGTAGTCCAACAGACAGAGTCTGAGGAGTAGTCCAACAGACAGAATCTGAGGAGTTGTCCAACAGACAGAGTCTGAGGAGTAGTCCAACAGACAGAGTCTGAGGAGTTGTCCAACAGACAGAGTCTGAGGAGTTGTCCAACAGACAGAGTCTGAGGACTTGTCCAACAGACAGAGTCTGAGGAGTTGTCCAACAGACAGAGTCTGAGGAGTTGTCCAACAGACAGAGTCTGAGGAGTTGTCCAACAGACAGAATCTGAGGAGTAGTCCAACAGACAGAGTCTGAGGAGTAGTCCAACAGACAGAGTCTGAGGAGTAGTCCAACAGACAGAGTCTGAGGAGTAGTCCAACAGACAGAGTCTGAAGAGTAGTCCAACAGACAGAGTCTGAGGAGTAGTCCAACAGACAGAGTCTGAAGAGTAGTCCAACAGACAGAGTCTGAGGAGTAGTCCAACAGACAGAGTCTGAGGAGTTGTCCAACAGACAGAGTCTGAGGAGTTGTCCAACAGACAGAGTCTGAGGAGTAGTCCAACAGACAGAGTCTGAGGAGTTGTCCAACAGACAGAGTCTGAGGAGTTGTCCAACAGACAGAGTCTGAGGAGTAGTCCAACAAACAGAGTCTGAGGAGTAGTCCAACAGACAGAGTCTGAGGAGTAGTCCAACAGACAGAATTTGAGGAGTTGTCCAACAGACATAGTCTGAGGAGTTGTCCAACAGACAGAGTCTGAGGAGTTGTCCAACAGACAGAGTCTGAGGAGTTGTCCAACAGACAGAGTCTGAGGAGTAGTCCAACAGACAGAGTCTGAGGAGTAGTCCAACAGACAGAGTCTGAGGAGTAGTCCAACAGACAGAGTCTGAGGAGTAGTCCAACAGACAGAATCTGAGGAGTAGTCCAACAGACAGAATCTGAGGAGTAGTCCAACAGACAGAGTCTGAGGAGTAGTCCAACAGACAGAATCTGAGGAGTAGTCCAACAGACAGAATCTGAGGAGTTGTCCAACAGACAGAGTCTGAGGAGTAGTCCAACAGACAGAATCTGAGGAGTAGTCCAACAGACAGAATCTGAGGAGTAGTCCAACAGACAGAGTCTGAGGAGTTGTCCAACAGACAGAGTCTGAGGAGTTGTCCAACAGACAGAGTCTGAGGAGTAGTCCAACAGACAGAATCTGAGGAGTAGTCCAACAGACAGAATCTGAGGAGTTGTCCAACAGACAGAGTCTGAGGAGTAGTCCAACAGACAGAATCTGAGGAGTAGTCCAACAGACAGAATCTGAGGAGTAGTCCAACAGACAGAGTCTGAGGAGTTGTCCAACAGACAGAATCTGAGGAGTAGTCCAACAGACAGAGTCTGAGGAGTAGTCCAACAGACAGAGTCTGAGGAGTTGTCCAACAGACAGAGTCTGAGGAGTTGTCCAACAGACAGAGTCTGAGGAGTAGTTCAACAGACAGAATCTGAGGAGTAGTCCAACAGACAGAGTCTGAGGAGTAGTCCAACAGACAGAATCTGAGGAGTAGTCCAACAGACAGAATCTGAGGAGTTGTCCAACAGACAGAATCTGAGGAGTTGTCCAACAGACAGAGTCTGAGGAGTAGTCCAACAGACAGAGTCTGGGGAGTAGTCCAACAGACAGAATCTGAGGAGTAGTCCAACAGACAGAGTCTGAGGAGTAGTCCAACAGACAGAGTCTGAGGAGTTGTCCAACAGACAGAGTCTGAGGAGTTGTCCAATAGACAGAGTCTGAGGAGTTGTCCAACAGACAGAATCTGAGGAGTTGTCCAACAGACAGAGTCTGAGGAGTTGTCCAACAGACAGAGTCTGAGGAGTTGTCCAACAGACAGAATCTGAGGAGTTGTCCAACAGACAGGGTCTGAGGAGTTGTCCAACAGACAGAATCTGAGGAGTAGTCCGGAAGCAGCCTTTCTTGTTACAGTGTGACCATATGGACATGATACATCTCACTTTTTCACATGACACTACATCCTAAAATAGGTCCAAATTAGTTTTGGATTGTTACAATTTGACTGTAGCTGAATGGACTGGAGTAATTTCAGAGTTAGTGGAATAATGAGTTTATGATTTATGGTTGATGACTTATGTTATACCTGTGGTATCATGAAGCTCTACATACCTGTACTTAGTAGTTATTGCATGCACTAAATGATATAACCATTTTGCGTTGATATCTACCTCCCCCCTAAATATCTCCCTCATCCCAGACATGCTGACACAGAACCGAGACAAATAACAGGACAAACAGGCAATATGGCAGAAAGTAAATCCCTAGCTCGTCTATCATGGGTGATAACTTTATACCTTCACCATATCCTTAAAAGCTATTGCTTTAAGTGAATGTAGTAAAAGTCGATCTGGCGATTCAGCAATACCAGTCAGTCTGGCATTTCACATCATATTTGCCCTTCATGGCATCATATCCTCTTACATTGTCATCTCTAGGTTTTATTGGTACAATTTCAAGCCATGGTAAAAGTTACCCTCAATGTTTCTACCATCACCCTCCAAACAGAATCCATTCACAGTGATACCAGTCATAATGTCTGTTTCATATGACCTATTCAGCCTGCAGAACTGTCTTTTGAAGTATTGTTTTCTGACCTGTGTCGTGTATATGTTCTTTACTGAAGTGCTGCTTTTTATATTGATTGATATATCATGTGCTTTTTATGTTGATTTATTGTGTCTGATTGTCTGAAACTGTTGTGTTGATGCTGCTCTCCTGGTCCAGGTCTCTCCTGAAAAATAGATTTTTATCTCAACGAAGGTTCAATAAAATAAAGGCTCCAGTACGCTAGTGAAGGAGAGGTTATTTGGTTCTTTGACTTCTCATCCTTTGCTGCAGTAAATAGGGCAAGGTTCAGCACCTGCCTCCCAGTGTTTTGGATGGTACTCTCAGGCCAGAGCAGCAGTTCAGAGCCCTAAAATAGAAGTCTTTAGAGGCAAGTGTAAATCACAGAAAATGACACGGCATAACATGATAAACCTGATGTGACCCAACCCGGCTGGAGACTTATGAGGTGTTGCCTTTATACTGTATACTCAGGATCCAGCTCCACTCTAAAACACACTGCCAACTATCCCTCAGAAGAACAACAAATATGTCTTCCACATGGGCGCTAAAACAACCTGTGACAGAGTACGACCGACGAAGGCTTTTTGAACGGCTAGTGAAAGCTTTCTTTCTTTAAACAAAGAACCTGTATGATACACTACATGGCCAAAAGTATGTGGACATCCATTCAAATGAGGTTATTCTGCTATTTCAGACACACCTGTTGCTGACAGGTGTACACAATCAAGCACAGAACCATGCATTCTCAATAGACAAACATTGACAGTAGAATGTCCCATGCTGAAGAGCTCAGTGACTTTCAATGTGAGACCGTCATAGGATCCCACCTTTAAGATTTCTGCCCTGCTAGAGCCGCCCCGGTCAACTGCAAGTTGTGTTATTGTGAAGTGGAAAAGTCTAGGAGCGACAACAGCTCAGCCGCGAAGTGTTTGGCCACACAAATCAAATCAACTTTATTTGCCAAACACAACAAGTGTAGACTTTACCGTGAAATGCTTACTTACAAGCCCTTAACCAACCGTGCAGTTCAAGAAGAAGAACATATTTACCAAGTAGGCTAAAATAAAAAAGTAATAATAAAAAGTAACACAATAAGAATAACAATAAAGAGGCTATATACAGGGGGCACCGATCCCGAGTCAGTGTGCAGGGGTACAGGCTAGTTGAGGTAATCTGTACATGTAGGTGGGGGCGAAGTGACTATGTATAGGTAACAAACAAACAGCGAGTATCAGAAGTGTACTAGAAGGGGGGTGTCAATGTAAATTGTCCAGTGATGATTTTTAGGAATTATTCAGCTGTCTAATGGCTTGGGGGTAGAAGCTGTTGAGGAGGCTTTTGTTCCTAGACTTGGCGCTCCGGTACCGCTTGCCGTGCGGTAGCAGAGAAAACATCTCACAGAACGTGACCACCGAGTGCTGAAGCATGTAAAAATCATCTGTCCTCGGTTGCAACACTCACTACCGAGTTCCAAACTGCCTCTGGAAGCAACGTCAACACAAGCATTGGAAATTCTGGATTGATGAATCACGCTTCACCATCTGGCAGTCCGACGGACAAATCTGGGTTTTGCGGATGCCAGGAGAACGCTACCTGCCCGCTACCTGCCTGTTTTTCATGGTTTCGGGCTAGGCCCCTTAGTTCCAGTGAAGGGAAATCTTAATGCTACAGCATACGACATTCTAGACAATTCTGTGCATCCAACTTTGTGGCAACAGTTTGGTGAAGGCTATTTCCTGTTTCAGCACAAAGCTAGGTCCATACAGAAATGGTTTGTTGAGATTGGTGTGGAAGAACTTGATTCTCCTGCACATAGCCCTGACCTCAACCCCATCGAACACCTTTGGGATAAATTGGAACGCCGACTCCGAACCAGGCATAATCGCCCAACATCAGTGCACTAGATTGCTCTTTGGCAATTTTCCAACATCTAGTGGAAAGCTTTCCCAGAAGAGTGGAGGCTGTTATAGCAGCAAAGATGGGTCCAACTCCCATGATTTTGGAATGAGATGTTTGCTGAGCAGTTGTCCACATACTTTTGGCTATGTAGTGTATTTCCAACACACAGCCAATCCTACCATAATGAGTATGTGTTGGTGTCCAATTGGTAATATAAAGAAAATAGTTGTGATATAGTTGTATTGGTATGACCAGGAGCTGCCAAAATTGCAAAGACAAAGAAATGGTGAACACATTTTTTTTTAAATAATTTGCCAGCAAAACTTGCAACAACTAAGACTAAATTGTAAGTGTCTGCCTTTCATCATGCTAATAATGTCTGATATAAGATGTGAAAACTTGAAGACCACACAAGTAACTCCTCATTAGTCTGTGAAAAGACAATCTGGTCTACCCAACAAGTACGATGTGTTCTTTCTTTGTTTTTATTAACATGGGGGCTTTATTAAGTGTAGTATCTCATGTCAAGTCCAAACAATATGCTTGTACTGAAAACCTGAATGAGCAATCTATTTTATGGAAGGACATAGAGAGATAAAACATCAAAACAAGGCATATTTATTAGTGCAAATTACATCTTTACAATTTCCCCTTGTTCCCAGGCATGTCATGTATTGGGTGCTTTCATGTTAGTCACTTAAAATCAACAAATCACAACATGTGTAGACTCTGAGATTTAGTTTAGATATAGATAGAACATGCAGCCACTGCTACAGTAGTATGATCATATTTCTGCTCAAACCTCCAGTGATATGTGCAGGTGCCAGCAGTCAGTATGTAAAGCTAACCTGTAATTGATAAAAGACGTTGTAGAGAAAGGATATTACAGTGTAAGTCCTTTCTTACAGACCTGACCTGAGAAACTAAGTCGAAGTCGTAAATTTGTTTTGAATTATATTCTCCCGGTGCAATTGATTGATTTGTGGACCGGCTCAATTGATCTCGGACCAACGTCTGATGTCATCAACCAGGAATCCCGAGGCTGCCTGGCTTCTTCTATGCCTAGTATGCCAGAAATACTGCCATAATTGCTCTCTCTTTCTTTCTCTCTTCCCCACTCCCTCACCCTCTCTCTCTCAATTCAATTCAATTCAATTCAAGGGACTTTATTGGCATGGGAAACATATGCTAACATTGCCAAAGCAAGTGAGGTAGAGCTCTCTCTCTCTCCTCTCTCATTCTCTCTTACCCCACACCTCTTTCTTTTTCTGTCTCCTCTGTTCCTTCTCTATCCCTCTCTCTCTTACTCTCTTTCTCTCTACCCCCTCCTGTCTCATTAAATTAGAGGACACCATAACTTTATGGTGGCATTGCTATTTCAAACAAATATGTTTTTTTTGTTGAGCTTTCAAAACGATGGCACGGGGACAAAACCATGCACTACAAACATCCAGCTTCTGAGTGGAGCGAGGGATAGAACGGGTGGAAAAGACAAAGGGAATCAGAGAGAGGCAAGACAGAGTGTGAGAGATGAATGGACAGAGAGAGCGGGTGTGTAAGGGGTTGGGTATAAGTTGCCAGTATGTTACCCTCTGTTTTGACATTCTCGTGGCAAGCAGACCACGGAGCTCGTTTTGTTCTCCCAGTTAATCCTTATCGATGCTAATGGTGAAGCCTGCCAGCTCAGGCTCCATTCAGCCCCCCGCTGCACTGCGCTGTGGGTGACAGGCCCGTTTATCCAGCACCTACAACAGGCCTTGTATCTCTGACCGTAGTGTTAACAGAACTGTAGGGGAAGAAAGCAGCCAAAATACCTTTTGTGGTTGTCCTCGCATTAAAAAAAAACCCCACAAAGGCTAGAGAAAGTTTCTGTGGTAATCTCCTTTCACTATACATAATAGGACTGTGATTAGGCTGTGGAGAAAAGTACCTGTCTTTGATGCCAACCACTTAAACAACCAAAAACAGCAACAAGCTGGCAAGCTGTGTCCGGGATCCTAAACTAAACTCTACTAATTGCCTGATAAATACACCCTGCCCCCCTCCATTTACTGGCCAGTGATGTGACCACATAATTTAAACAATGTGATTGTTATATGTGCCGTTGTTTTGCTGGGCAGAGAATCTACAGCGAACTTCGTACAGACTCTGGCCCCTTGTCTTTTGTGAGGTTCTTGGGGAATACCAATATACCACACATTTCTCTTGATGAATAACAAGATCGGACAAACTATGCGAACAATGTCAAAACAGGCCATATTACAAACAAAACAATCAGTTGGTGGTATTAAAACACAGGCTCTTCAAACAAAAGGCATACTTTTAAAAATGGACTCTGCCAGTGAAATAGCTTTGTGAAACAGAAAAATAAATTCTGCCTCCTATTTGATATTGTCATTTTGCATGTTCAGTCATGAACAATATTAATTTTCACTTGCATTTGAAAAGTATTCAGACCCCTTACCTTTTTCCACGTTTTGTTACGTTACAACCTTATTCTATAATGGATTAAATCTTTTTTTTCCTCATCAATCTACACACAATACCCCATAATGGCAAAGCGACTGCACATTTTTAGAAATGTTTGCAAATTTATTACAAATAAAAAACACATAGATTACATAAGTATTCGGACCTTTGCTTTGAGACTCGAAATTGAGCTCAAGAGCATCCTGTTTCCATTGACCATCCTTGAGTCCACCTGTGGTCAATTCAATTAATTGGACATTCTTTGGAAAGGCATGTCAGAGTCTGTAGAGCTCCGAGACGACAGGTTTGTGTTGAGGCACACTCTGACAGAGCTCCAGAGTTCATCTGTGGAGATGGGAGAACCTTCCAGAAGGACAACCATCTCTGCAGTACTCCACAATTCAGGCCTTTATGGTAGATTGACCGGAGGCACATGACAGCACCTACAAGGCACCTAAAGAACTCAGACCATGAGGAACAAGATTCTCTGGTCTAATGAAACCAAGATTGAACTCTTTGGCTTGAGTGCCAAGAGTCAAGTCTGGAGGAAGCCTTGTACCATCCCTATGGTGATGCATGGTGGTGGCAACATCATGCTGTGGGGATGTTTTTCAGTGGCAGGGACTGGAAGACTATTCAGGATCAAGGGAAATATGAATGGAGCAAAGTACAGAGAGCTGCTCCAGAGCGCTCAGGACCTCCGACTGGGGCGAAGGTTCACCTTCCAACAGGACAATGACCCTAAGCACACAGCCAGAGGCCCAGCCAGAGCCAGGACTTGAACCTGATCTAACATCTCTAACATCCCTGAAAATAGCTGTGCAGTGACGCTCCCCATCCAACCTGACAGAGCTTGAGAGGATCTACAAAGAAGAATTGGAGAAATTCCCCAAACACAGGTGTGCCAAGCTTGTAGCATCATACCAAAGGCGAATCGGGTCTGTAATCGCAGCCAAAGGTGTAAGGGTCCTGTGTGTAGCTGGTGTAGAGAGTCAGGCGCAGGACAGCAGATATGAATGATCAATGTACTTTACTCAAAAAGACAAATATACAAAGTAACATCACGAGCCCACAAAGACGAACCAAATTACAATACACAATCACTCACAAACACAACATGGGAAACAGAGGGTTAAATAATAAACAAGTAATTGGTTGAGTGAAGCCAGGTGTGTAATACAAAGACAGAACAAGCGGTGGCAAGCAAGAAAGCGGGTGCCGTCGACCGCCGAACACCGCCCGAACAAGGAGAGGGACCGACTTCTGAGGAAGTCGTGACAAAAGGTGCTGCAACAAAGTACTGAGTAAAGGGTCTGAATACTTATGTAAATGTGATATTTCATTCTTTTTTTTTTTTTACAATTGTAAAAAATCTAAACCTGTTTTTGCTATGTCATTATGGGTATTGTGTGTAGATTGATGGTGTAAAAAACGATTTAATCCATTTTAGAATAAGGCTGTAACGTAACAAAATGGGGAAAAAGTCAAGGGGTCTGAATACTTTCCGAAGGCACTATATGTATTCTTCTGGACAAACCATCCATCCATCCAGCAGTTTTGCTATTTAGATAATGGTCATATTCGATGATTCACAGATGTATTAAAAAACAATAATTTGGTCGCAGAATACTGCTTTTTATACTGCTTTTTATCTCCCCCAACACACATCTAGCACTGAATCACAATTTCAACTTACTGTATAAACCCTAGAAATAGAATGCTAAGAACAACAATTACCCTTTGACTATATCCATGCCAATGGACCGTTAAGGTATGGTTACTTTGGGATTGTCCAATCAGCTCTGTCTGTAGATTAAACAACAGCCTTTGTGTTACATGCACATTATCTACATGCATGTTGGTAGTTCTATAGCATTTCATGTCTCATAAACAGCCATCATCTCTCTAAAAGCTACTTCTATGAGAAAGACTGGACAACCTACAGTACAGTACTTCACAGGAAACCATCTCTCCGATGATCTATCAGCACCCCATGATCATCAGGGAGCAACATGGATGTCTTTCCCCCTCACTGCTGTATACAGTACTAGCCACGGCCACTTGGTGGTCCAGGGGATCTGAGGCCTTAATATGTTTTACATTTGTGGAGAGCAGAATCTCCGTAATTAGAGGAAGTGGGAGTCCCATTTAAAGGCACTATTAGGTGTAATGGCCGTTGCTGCCGACTGGCTGGTCTGTCGTGTACCAGGCAGGGACCACTTACAGACCTTTACCCACTCCTGGGTCTTGAGTCCTTTACCCACTCCTGGGTCTCGGGTCCTTTACCCACTCCTGGGTCTCGGGTCCTTTACCCACTCCTGGGTCTCGGGTCCTTTACCCACTCCTGGGTCTCGGGTCCTTTACCCACTCCTCGGTCTCGGGTCCTTTACCCACTCCTGGGTCTCGGGTCCTTTACCCACTCCTCGGTCTCGGGTCCTTTACCCACTCCTGGGTCTCGGGTCCTTTACCCACTCCTGGGTCTCGGGTCCTTTACCCACTCCTGGGTCTCGGGTCCTTTACCCACTCCTGGGTCTCGAGTCCTTTACCCACTCCTGGGTCTCGAGTCCTTTACCCACTCCTGGGTCTCGGGTCCTTTACCCACTCCTGGGTCTCGGGTCCTTTACCCACTCCTGGGTCTCGGGTCCTTTACCCACTCCTGGGTCTCGAGTCCTTTACCCACTCCTGGGTCTCGGGTCCTTTACCCACTCCTGGGTCTCGGGTCCTTTACCCACTCCTGGGTCTCGAGTCCTTTAACCACTCCTCGGTCTCGGGTCCTTTACCCACTCCTGGGTCTCGGGTCCTTTACTCACTCCTGGGTCTCGAGTCCTTTACCCACTCCTGAGTCTCGGGTCCTTTACCCACTCCTGGGTCTCGGGTCCTTTACCCACTCCTGGGTCTCGGGTCCTTTACCCACTCCTGGGTCTCGGGTCCTTTACCCACTCCTGGGTCTCGGGTCCTTTACCCACTCCTGGGTCTCGGGTCCTTTACCCACTCCTGGGTCTCGGGTCCTTTACCCACTCCTGGGTCTCGAGTCCTTTAACCACTCCTCGGTCTCGGGTCCTTTACCCACTCCTGGGTCTCGGGTCCTTTACCCACTCCTGGGTCTCGAGTCCTTTACCCACTCCTGGGTCTCGAGTCCTTTACCCACTCCTGGGTCTCGGGTCCTTTACCCACTCCTGGGTCTCAGGTCCTTTACCCACTCCTGGGTCTCGGGTCCTTTACCCACTCCTGGGTCTCGAGTCCTTTACCCACTCCTGGGTCTCGAGTCCTTTACCCACTCCTGGGTCTCGGGTCCTTTACCCACTCCTGGGTCTCGAGTCCTGGCCTGGCTCTGAGTTATGGCTATTTTCAAAAAGGAGTTCTGTTGCTGTCAACAGTGGCTCATAAAAACTCTGTGCAAAGTGTAGGAGCCGGGACACTCGGTGCATCTAGCTTTGAAAGGTTGGGATGGAATGGCAGGAGCCACGTAAGTATTTTTTTCTGTCGAAAGAGGCATGTTACTTTTGAGTTCCTTTGATTTCTCTCATACTGTAACAGTACATATGAAAGGTTGTTAATTGTTGTTGACATATGAAATATGTCAGCTTCTATATTGTGTTATTTATTTTCTTAATTCTCTCTCTCTCTCAGGTTCACCCTATATGCTGTGGACAGTCGAGGGAGTCGTTCAGAGTCTAGCTTCGTCTCAGTGCGGACGTCTTGTCCAATGGTAGATGATAGCAGAGCAGAAGGTACTCCTCCTCATACTCCCTTTTCATACTTGATATTCTCTTTCTACACTCTGTCCACCCCATAACCTTTCCATCCGTCCTTTATACATTCTCCTTTCCCCATAATCTCTTCTCTCTTATCCCCCCACAGACACGTTTCTTTCCCTATCACATTCCTCCCTCCTTACCACATTATTTTTCTTCATTCCATCTCTCCCTCACGCTTTCCCCCCTCCCCATGCCTTTCTCACCTCTTTCTCCTACCCCTCAGCCTGTTGTGATGCCCTTGAAATCCACAGCAGGTTACTCACCATCTCTCTCTCTCTCTCCTCCCTCCCCCTCCTTCACCACCTTCCCACTCTCCCCATTCATCCCCCTCAGCATCCATCCCTTTCCCTCTCCAATATACAATATCACATTTTATTCTAGCACCAGGGTTATCACCAGCAACTAGGTTTTACTTGTGATGGTGATCTTGGGTTTACTTGCCCACCTTCATTTGATATACTTATCCCACGTTCACCTCTGTCTTTCAAATGAGTGTCTTTCAAATGAGTTTCTTTCAAATGAGTGTCTTCCAAATGACTTCCATGTTTCCCCTCTTCCACCTCCTCCTGTGTCAGAGATAGCAGACAAGGTATATAACCTGTACAACGGCTACACCAGTGGCAAGGAGCAGCAGACGGCCTACAACACTCTGATGGAGATTCCCCCTCCGCTGCTTTACAGGGTGCAGCACCACTACAACTCCCACTACGAGAAGTTTGGAGATTTCGTCTGGCGGAGCGAAGATGAGCTGGGACCCAGGTGAGGCTCATAAAGGCTTGGAGATGTCTAAGTTGTCACAGCGATTCTGGTGCCCCCACGACATCTGGTGTCACTGTTTGTTTGGAGCCAGTATCAAATGTCATCTTCCACTTCCACTCTGGGAAGTATCTGAGAAAATGGTGACGTGTTGTTGTCTGTGTCCAAATGTTCCTTCTTGTGGCTCAGGTAAAACACTTCACTAGTAAGAGATTATCCCATTGGCCCACAGATTTCAAGTATAAGTAACGATCAACCTAATTGGTCCAGATACTTAATATTTTACTGGTCTAAGTAGAACTGCAGTGTAAATGATCATGAAGTAAAACGGCAATAACCACTAACATTCTCAAGAATGCCTTGGGGTTCTAGGCGGCCTTTGGACAAAAACCACATGATCGTTTTCACCCTCACCTTCAGTTTTCAGATTTTTTTAAACCTTTCCATTCCAGCAGATTTGAGAATGGCTGCCTTCCAACCCTGTAACATGAAGTTTTATATCCAGTCGATAAGTTGAATTTGTCTGTTACTGTAGATCCACTGTTTCTTTATTATAATTTTTAAAACTTTATTTATAGATTTTCAGATTAAAAGCAAAGCAGTACAATCCCAACCCCTCATTCTCACATCCATCCATCCAGCCATCAACTCCCTCCCTCCCTCCATCCCACCCATCCACCACTCCCACCACTCCCTCCCTCCCTCCATCCCACCCTCCCTCTATCCCACCCACACACCACCTCCTCCCTCCATCCCACCCTCCCTCCATTCCACCCCTCCCTCCCTCCTGATGTCTTGAGATGTTGCTTCAATACATACACATAATTGTCCTGCATCATGATGCCATCTATTTTATGAAGTGCACCAGACCCTCCTGCAGCAAAGCACCCCCACAACATGATGCTGCCACCCCTGTGTTTCACGGTTGGGATGGTGTTCTCCGGTTTGCAAGCCTCCCCCTTTTCCTCCAAACATAACGACGGTCATTATGGCCAAACAGTTTTATTTTTGTTTCAACAGACCAGAGGACATTTCTCCAAAAAGTACGATCAGTTGCAAACCGTAGTCTGGCTTTTTTATGGCGGTTTGGAGCAGTGGCTTCCTCCTTGCTGAGCGGCCTTTCATATTATGTCGATATAGGATTAGTTTTACTGTGGATATAGATACTTGTGTGCCTGTTTCCTCCAGCATCTTCACAAGGTCCTTTGCTGTTGTTCTGGGATTGATTTTCACTTTTCGCACCAAAATATGTTCCTCTCTAGGAGACAGAACGTGTCTCCTTCCTGAGCGGTATGACGGCTGTGTGGTCCCATGGTGTTTATACTTGCGTACTATTGTTTGTACAGATGAACGTTGTACCTTCAGGTGTTTGGAAATTGCTCTCAAGGATGAACTAGACTTGGAGGTCTCCAATTTTTTCTGAGGTCTTGGCTGATTTCTTTTGATTTTCCCATGATGTCAAGCAAAGAGGCACTGAGTTTGAAGGTAGGCCTTGAAATACATCCACAGGTACACCTCCAATTGACTCAAGTTATGTCAATTAGCCTATCAGAAGCTTCTAAAACCATGACATCATTTTCTGGAATTTTCCAAACTGTTTAAAGGCGCAGTCAACTTAGTGTATGTAAACTTCTGACCCACTGGAATTCTGATACACTGAATTATAAGTGAAGTAATCTGTCTGTAAACAATTGTTGGAAAAATGACTTGCGTCATGCACAAAGTAGATGTCCTAACCTACTTGCCAAAACTATAGTTTAACAAGAAATTTGTGGAGTGGTTGAAAAACGTGTTTTAATGACTTCAACCTAAAGCTATGTAAACTTCTGACTTCAACTGTACATATATACACACGTATACTCCAAACACATTTAATTAAATAAGTAAATAGGAAAACAAACCCAGTAAAATTGAACATTTGTATAAATGTACTAAATTGTGTGGATAGGTCAGTGGATAATGACTCCACCTTCGCCAGCACAGTCTGTTCAGATTTAATGATAACCACCATTACAATGGCTAGGTCGGGGGGGGGGGGGGGATCAGAGTCCGTGTCAGGTGAGCCCGAGGCTTCAGCAGAGGCCAAGTCCTTTGTGCCCCGATTCGTAAATTGAGTTTGATTCCAAATTATATGTTACAAAATTAACACGGTGGGCAGGTGTTGGTCAAGTATTAATAGTAAATTGTTCGCCCTGGATCTGAGCACCAAGGAAACGTGTTTTCACACATTGCTGCTCCCCAGCGCCCTCTTCTCCACTGTTTCTTCAACCATCTTCACAAAGGTGGATCACGCCTATGGACACACGTAGACATAAACCTACATGTGTTCATACTCGCACTCACACAAATATATGTGCACACACAAACACATGCAAACTCTTTCTTACAGACACGTATGCACACACACACACACACACACACACACACACACACACACACACACACACACACACACACACACACACACACACACACGCACATATGCCTGTACAAACGCACACATACACTCTCTTTCTTTCACACACACATGCACACACACACAAACACCCCGGTCAGCAGTAATTTTGGACAGCAAAATATTGGTTTAGGCTTTTTCACTGCAAATTCTGGCCCATAAAACCAATCATGACCAGGTTTCTTCCATTGGAGTACCATCTTATAAGGACATAAATCTCATAAAAGAATCCACACAGCACAGCCATATATTTTCGTTTTCGTTTACTCAAGTTCATCAGATATTTTTATTTCCTCTCATTTACCTTCGTATTCATATTTTGTACCCAATTGGTGACTGGACACAAGTGCTAAGTCTACAAATTACAGCTTTGTTATTACAAGGGAGCCTAGGATGTAGCCAATGGTCTTGGACCCTAGCGAATGGAAGCGCTCCGATGTTGGCAATTCACGAGTGTTGCGTTGAATAGGGAATACACTCTTTGTGTATAGTGTGGAAAACTCATTCATAAAACCAACTTCTCTGGTTACCTGTAAAGGCCTGAAGCCCCCAGTAAACTCAGGAATGATTTCATAACCACGTCAGGAGAGCGTTGCTCCGATTCCCTTGTGCTACAACCACTAGACTCTTTACCCACAAAGAGCTGAAGAACTAGACTGAACCCAAGGTCTCCATTCAATCCAACCTGCACTGGGGTATTTACAGGTTGGTTTTCTACAAGTGTTTTCAAAGAGTTTGCAGTGGTTCCTGGAGCCAAAGAGAAGCCAGTATTTTTTTGTAGATGAGACAGTGATTGATGTGAGATCTACGGAAGACTTATGGGATGTGTTTACGCCTGCATGTGTGTTCTCAGGATTGGGCCCAGAATGGGTAGTATAATTTATTTGCTGAATGGGATTCAATACACATTGGGCTGGTCGTGTCTGGCTCGCTCTCCTCTAGATGAAAACAATAGGTAGATGGTAGCACTCAAGACCAGGCGTTATCTACTGGACTGTCTGGGGATCCAGGGTATCACCACGCTAATGGATTTCATGTCATACCAGGCATGTCTCGGAATGTTATTACACCATTACTAACACACAGACATGCACACACTCACACACACAAACGAACAAACATACGTGTAAACACACATGCATGCACACACACATGTTGTTTTACTATCCTTGTGGGGACCAAACAATTGATTCCCATTCAAAATCCTATTTCTCTAACCCCTAACCCTTAATTTAACCCTACCCATAATCCTAACCTTAACCCTAACTCCTAACCCTAAACCTAAAATAGCCTTTTCACCCACTTCCCTTTGTTTTACTGTCCTTGAGGACTTTTGGTCTTTTTTAAAGATTTTTTTAAAGATTATATTTTAAAATTACTTTTTAATGTGTCCAAATCCATCAACACTGTTCTATGTATCTGTTGGTTTGATTGAAAACTAGCATCAGTAACAGTTATTTAACTCTTACATAACAAAGCAATAGATGTCCCCAATGTCTTTTGAAGATGAGGACATTTGGGTTTTCCTGTCTTTGCATGCCTTCTGTACTGTCAGCAGAAGCTGAGTTGTGCAATCAGCCTTTTTTAAGTGTTTATTTGGGGAAGCGAATTGGTAAGGTCAGCTTTGACTATAAGGTTACATACTTGTTTCGAATTACAGCCCCTATGCCAAACACCACTCTTACGCCAAGCCAAACACTACATTTGACAGTCAACTAACACTAACTAAACTTCCAAGTCCATTTCCTCCTCATTCTCATAAAGATTTCCTGCAGAGCCCTGCCTCGGTCTGCCCCCTGAAACAGACCACCCCCGACACAGCAGTTTTATGTGAATAGACACAGGGGACATTAGCATGATATGGAGATGGAGAAACACACAGTCTACAGGATGAAAAAAAAAAGAATATTTGGACAGAAACTTAAAAAAGAAAAAGGAAAAAAAATCCACGGCATGTGAGTCTGACCAGGTTAAGTCTCCAGCGGTTCAATAGTTTTGTAATGATGGCAACATTGGGTCTAAAGTTTCAGGCCCCTTGTTTTGTTTTGTCCACCCCCATTGCCTGGAAGCCCTCTCCGGCAGCCATAAATAATATCATAAATGTGGAACAAGTTTGTCTTAAAGGAAGATTATGTTTTTTTGTGATTGGGGTAGAGGAAGGTAGCCTATGCAGGGACTGGGGGGTGAGTATGGAGCACATCAGAGTCCTGGAGAAGGCATTTGGATGACTGACAGTGTAGGGTTATTTACTGCCTGAAATTGGCAGGGCAAGGCCTTGTTGGGGTAATTTACGAGCCGGCTCTATCGGTGGTGCCTTTTTAAAAGGTAACAGTGTGGCCAAGTGAAATGTGAGCACTCAGTATTTACTCACTATGTCAGGAAACCTGGAAGACTGACGGAGCCACAATGAGACCCAGCCACCATCCGCGAGCATTGTCACAGTCAGCTCTCACAGTTGCACAACTGTGCTTTTTTCTTTCTCTCACCATGCATGTACGGTACAGTGTGTGTTTATGTCATGAATTAGGTTGATTGTGCTTAATTTGTTTGCAGGTTGTTTTTCTACTTTGGGCAAGTTTCCATGTATCTTAATTTTCAGTCATTTCTATTGAAGCAGCAGTTTTGCACACATATTGTGTGTTTTATTCTCTTCGAACAGTGTTGCTGGTGTATGTTACACTATTATTTTTATTGGATGAAACAAATGGGTTTTATTCGGACAATCGGACGATCATCTAACACCATCCTGATAAGATAAATGAATACAACTGACACTAACCAGACAGATCTGCCTGTCTGGTACCGTAACTTTAGTACTGTGGTACTGTAACTTTAGTACTCTGGTACTGTAACTTTAGTACTCTGGTACTGTAACTTTAGGACTCTGGTACTGTAACTTTAGGACTCTGGTACTGTAACTTTAGGACTCTGGTACTATAACTTTAGGACTCTGGTACTGTAACTTTAGGACTCTGGTACTATATCTTTAGGACTGGTACTGTAACTTTAGTACTCTTGTCCTGTAACTTTAGGACTCTGGGACTGTAACTTCAGGACTGTTACTATAACTTTAGTACTCTGGTACTGTAACTTTAGTAATCTGGTACTGTAACTTTAGGACTCTGGTACTGTAACTTTAGTACTCTGGTACTGTAACTTTAGGACTCTGGTACTGTAACTTTAGTACTCTGGTACTGTAACTTTAGGACTCTGGTATTGGAACTTTAGGACTGGTACTGTAACTTTTGGACTCTGGTACTGTAACTTTAGGACTGGTACTGTGACTTTAGGACTATGGTACTGTAACTTTAGGACTGGTACAGTAACTTTAGTACTCTGGTACTGTAACTTTAGGACTAGTACTGTAACTTTAGAACTCTGGTACTGTAACTTTAGGACTGGTACTGTAACTTTGGGACTCTGGTACTGTATCTTCAGGACTCTGGTATTGTAACTTTAGGACTCTGGTACTGTAACTTTAGTACTCTGGTACTGTAACTTTAGGACTCTGGTACTGTAACTTTAGGACTATGGTACTGTAACTTTAGGACTCTGGTACTGTAACTTTAGGACTCTGGTACTGTAACTTTAGGACTCTGGTACTGTAACTTTAATACTCTGGTACTGTAACGTTAGTACTCTTGTACTGTATCTTTAGGACTGGTACTGTAACTTTAGTAATCTGGTCCTGTAACTTTAGGACTCTGGTACTGTAACTTTAGGGCTCTGGTACTGTAACTTTAGGACTCTGGTACTGAAACTTTAGTTCTCTGGTACTGTAACTTTAGGACTCTGGTACTGTAACATTAGGACTGGTACTGTAACTTTAGGACTCTGGTACTGTAACTTTAGGACTCTGGTACTGTAACTTTAGGACTGGTACTGTAACTTTAGGACTATGGTACTGTAACTTTAGGACTGGTACTGTAACTTTAGTACTCTGGTACTGTAACTTTAGGCCTCTGGTACTGTAACTTTAGGACTCTGGTACTGTAAATTTAGTACTCTGGTACTGTAACTTTAGGACTCTGGTACTGTAACTTTAGGACTGGTACTGTAACTTTAGGACTATGGTACTGTAACTTTAGGACTGGTACTGTAACTTTAGTACTCTGGTACTGTAACTTTAGGCCTCTGGTACTGTAACTTTAGGACTCTGGTACTGTAAATTTAGTACTCTGGTACTGTAACTTTAGGACTCTGGTTCTGTAACTTTAGGACTCTGGTACTGTAACTTTAGGACTCTGGTACTGTAACTTTAGTACTCTGGTACTGGAACTTTAATACTCTGGTACTGTAACTTTAGTACTCTTGTACTGTATCTTTAGGACTGGTACTGTAACTTTAGTACTCTGGTCCTGTAACTTTAGTACTCTTGTACTGTATCTTTAGGACTTTTACTGTAACTTTAGGGCTCTTGGACTGTATCTTTAGGACTCTGGTACTGTATCTTTAGGACTGGTACTGTAACTTTAGTAATCTGGTACTGTAACTTTAGGACTCTGGTACTGTAACTTTAGTACTCTGGTACTGTAACTTTAGGACTCTGGTACTGTAACTTTAGGACTCTGGTACTGTAACTTTAGGACTCTGGTATTGGAACTTTAGGACTGGTACTGTAACTTTTGGACTCTGGTACTGTAACTTTAGGACTAGTACTGTAACTTTAGAACTCTGGTACTGTAACTTTAGGACTGGTACTGTAACTTTGGGACTCTGGTACTGTATCTTCAGGACTCTGGTATTGTAACTTTAGGACTCTGGTACTGTAACTTTAGTACTCTGGTACTGTAACTTTAGGTCTCTGGCACTGTAACTTTAGGACTCTGGTACTGTAACTTTAGGACTCTGGTACTGTAACTTTAGGACTCTGGTACTGTAACTTTAATACTCTGGTACTGTAACGTTAGTACTCTTGTACTGTATCTTTAGGACTGGTACTGTAACTTTAGTAATCTGGTCCTGTAACTTTAGGACTCTGGTACTGTAACTTTAGGGCTCTGGTACTGTAACTTTAGGACTCTGGTACTGAAACTTTAGTTCTCTGGTACTGTAACTTTAGGACTCTGGTACTGTAACATTAGGACTGGTACTGTAACTTTAGGACTCTGGTACTGTAACTTTAGGACTCTGGTACTGTAACTTTAGGACTGGTAATGTAACTTTAGGACTATGGTACTGTAACTTTAGGACTGGTACTGTAACTTTAGTACTCTGGTACTGTAACTTTAGGCCTCTGGTACTGTAACTTTAGGACTCTGGTATTGTAAATTTAGTACTCTGGTACTGTAACTTTAGGACTCTGCTACTGTAACTTTAGGACTGGTACTGTAACTTTAGGACTATGGTACTGTAACTTTAGGACTGGTACTGTAACTTTAGTACTCTGGTACTGTAACTTTAGGCCTCTGGTACTGTAACTTTATGACTCTGGTACTGTAAATTTAGTACTCTGGTACTGTAACTTTAGGACTCTGGTACTGTAACTTTAGGACTCTGGTACTGTAACTTTAGGACTCTGGTTCTGTAACTTTAGTACTCTGGTACTGGAACTTTAATACTCTGGTACTGTAATTTTAGTACTCTTGTACTGTATCTTTAGGACTGGTACTGTAACTTTAGTACTCTGGTCCTGTAACTTTAGTACTCTTGTACTGTAACTTTAGGACTAGTACTGTAACTTTAGAACTCTGGTACTGTAACTTTAGGACTGGTACTGTAACTTTGGGACTCTGGTACTGTATCTTCAGGACTCTGGTATTGTAACTTTAGGACTCTGGTACTGTAACTTTAGTACTCTGGTACTGTAACTTTAGGTCTCTGGTACTGTAACTTTAGGACTCTGGTACTGTAACTTTAGGACTCTGGTACTGTAACTTTAGTACTCTTGTACTGTATCTTTAGGACTGGTACTGTAACTTTAGTACTCTGGTCCTGTAACTTTAGTACTCTTGTACTGTATCTTTAGGACTTTTACTGTAACTTTAGGGCTCTTGGACTGTATCTTTAGGACTCTGGTACTGTATCTTTAGGACTGGTACTGTAACTTTAGTAATCTGGTACTGTAACTTTAGGACTCTGGTACTGTAACTTTAGTACTCTGGTACTGTAACTTTAGGACTCTGGTACTGTAACTTTAGGACTCTGGTACTGTAACTTTAGGACTCTGGTATTGGAACTTTAGGACTGGTACTGTAACTTTTGGACTCTGGTACTGTAACTTTAGGACTAGTACTGTAACTTTAGAACTCTGGTACTGTAACTTTAGGACTGGTACTGTAACTTTGGGACTCTGGTACTATATCTTCAGGACTCTGGTATTGTAACTTTAGGACTCTGGTACTGTAACTTTAGTACTCTGGTACTGTAACTTTAGGTCTCTGGCACTGTAACTTTAGGACTCTGGTACTGTAACTTTAGGACTCTGGTACTGTAACTTTAGGACTCTGGTACTGTAACTTTAATACTCTGGTACTGTAACGTTAGTACTCTTGTACTGTATCTTTAGGACTGGTACTGTAACTTTAGTAATCTGGTCCTGTAACTTTAGGACTCTGGTACTGTAACTTTAGGGCTCTGGTACTGTAACTTTAGGACTCTGGTACTGAAACTTTAGTTCTCTGGTACTGTAACTTTAGGACTCTGGTACTGTAACATTAGGACTGGTACTGTAACTTTAGGACTCTGGTACTGTAACTTTAGGACTCTGGTACTGTAACTTTAGGACTGGTAATGTAACTTTAGGACTATGGTACTGTAACTTTAGGACTGGTACTGTAACTTTAGTACTCTGGTACTGTAACTTTAGGCCTCTGGTACTGTAACTTTAGGACTCTGGTATTGTAAATTTAGTACTCTGGTACTGTAACTTTAGGACTCTGCTACTGTAACTTTAGGACTGGTACTGTAACTTTAGGACTATGGTACTGTAACTTTAGGACTGGTACTGTAACTTTAGTACTCTGGTACTGTAACTTTAGGCCTCTGGTACTGTAACTTTATGACTCTGGTACTGTAAATTTAGTACTCTGGTACTGTAACTTTAGGACTCTGGTACTGTAACTTTAGGACTCTGGTACTGTAACTTTAGGACTCTGGTTCTGTAACTTTAGTACTCTGGTACTGGAACTTTAATACTCTGGTACTGTAATTTTAGTACTCTTGTACTGTATCTTTAGGACTGGTACTGTAACTTTAGTACTCTGGTCCTGTAACTTTAGTACTCTTGTACTGTAACTTTAGGACTAGTACTGTAACTTTAGAACTCTGGTACTGTAACTTTAGGACTGGTACTGTAACTTTGGGACTCTGGTACTGTATCTTCAGGACTCTGGTATTGTAACTTTAGGACTCTGGTACTGTAACTTTAGTACTCTGGTACTGTAACTTTAGGTCTCTGGTACTGTAACTTTAGGACTCTGGTACTGTAACTTTAGGACTCTGGTACTGTAACTTTAGGACTCTGGTACTGTAACTTTAATACTCTGGTACTGTAACGTTAGTACTCTTGTACTGTATCTTTAGGACTGGTACTGTAACTTTAGTAATCTGGTCCTGTAACTTTAGGACTCTGGTACTGTAACTTTAGGGCTCTGGTACTGTAACTTTAGGACTCTGGTACTGAAACTTTAGTTCTCTGGTACTGTAACCTTAGGACTCTGGTACTGTAACATTAGGACTGGTACTGTAACTTTAGGACTCTGGTACTGTAACTTTAGGACTCTGGTACTGTAACTTTAGGACTGGTACTGTAACTTTAGGACTATGGTACTGTAACTTTAGGACTGGTACTGTAACTTTAGTACTCTGGTACTGTAACTTTAGGCCTCTGGTACTGTAACTTTAGGACTCTGGTACTGTAAATTTAGTACTCTGGTACTGTAACTTTAGGACTCTGCTACTGTAACTTTAGGACTGGTACTGTAACTTTAGGACTATGGTACTGTAACTTTAGGACTGGTACTGTAACTTTAGTACTCTGGTACTGTAACTTTAGGCCTCTGGTACTGTAACTTTAGGACTCTGGTACTGTAAATTTAGTACTCTGGTACTGTAACTTTAGGACTATGGTACTGTAACTTTAGGACTCTGGTACTGTAACTTTAGGCCTCTGGTACTGTAACTTTAGGACTCTGGTACTGTAAATTTAGTACTCTGGTACTGTAACTTTAGGACTCTGCTACGGTAACTTTAGGACTGGTACTGTAACTTTAGGACTATGGTACTGTAACTTTAGGACTGGTACTGTAACTTTAGTACTCTGGTACTGTAACTTTAGGCCTCTGGTACTGTAACTTTAGGACTCTGGTACTGTAAATTTAGTACTCTGGTACTGTAACTTTAGGACTCTGGTACTGTAACTTTAGGACTCTTTTACTGTAACTTTAGGACTCTGGTACTGTAACTTTAGTACTCTGGTACTGGAACTTTAATACTCTGGTACTGTAACTTTAGTACTCTTGTACTGTATCTTTAGGACTGGTACTGTAACTTTAGTACTCTGGTCCTGTAACTTTAGTACTCTTGTACTGTATCTTTAGGACATTTACTGTAACTTTAGGGCTCTTGGACTGTATCTTTAGGACTCTGGTACTGTATCTTTAGGACTGGTACTGTAACTTTAGTTCTCTGGTACTGTAACTTTAGGACTCTGGTACTGTAACTTTAGTTCTCTGGTACTGTAACTTTGGGACTCTGGTACTGTATCTTTAGGACTCTGGAAATGTAACTTTAGGACTCTGATACTGTAACTTTAGTACTCTGGTACTGTAACTTTAGGACTCTGGTACTGTAACTTTAGGCCTCTGGTACTGTAACTTTAGGACTCTGGTACTGTAAATTTAGTACTCTGGTACTGTAACTTTAGGACTCTGGTACTGTAACTTTAGTACTCTGGTCCTGTAACTTTAGTACTCTTGTACTGTATCTTTAGGACATTTACTGTAACTTTAGGGCTCTTGGACTGTATCTTTAGGACTCTGGTACTGTATCTTTAGGACTGGTACTGTAACTTTAGTTCTCTGGTACTGTAACTTTAGGACTCTGGTACTGTAACTTTAGTTCTCTGGTACTGTAACTTTGGGACTCTGGTACTGTATCTTTAGGACTCTGGAACTGTAACTTTAGGACTCTGATACTGTAACTTTAGTACTCTGGTACTGTAACTTAAGGACTCTGGTACTGAAACTTTAGTTCTCTGGTACTGTAACTTTAGGACTCTGGTACTGTAACTTTAGGACTGGTACTGAAACTTTGGGACTCTGGTACTGTATCTTTAGGACTATGGTACTGTAACATTAGGGCTCTTGTACTGTAACTTTAGGACTATGGTACTGTATCTTTAGGACTGGTAATGTAACTTTAGTACTCTTGTCCTGTAACTTTAGGACTCTGGTACTGTAACTTTAGGACTGGTAATGTAACTTTGAGATCTCTGGTACTGTATCTTTAGGACTGGTACTGTAACTTTAGTTCTCTGGTACTGTAACTTTAGGACTCTGGTACTGTAACTTTAGGACTGGTACTGTAACTTTGGGACTCTGGTACTGTATATTTAGGACTATGGTACTGTAAGTTTAGGGCTCTTGTAATGTAACTTTTGGACTCTGGTACTGTATCTTTAGGACTGGTACTGTAACTTTAGCACTCTTGTCCTGTAACTTTAGGACTCTGGTACTGTAACTTTAGGACTGGTACTGTAACTTCGAGATCTCTGGTACTGTATCTTTAGGACTCTGCTACTGTAACTTTAGGACTCTTGTACTAAATCTTTAGGACTTTGGTACTGTAACTTTAGGACTCTGGTCCTGTAACTTTAGGACTCTGGTACTGTAACTTTAATACTCTGGTACTGTAACGTTAGTACTCTTGTACTGTATCTTTAGGACTGGTACTGTAACTTTAGTAATCTGGTCCTGTAACTTTAGGACTCTGGTACTGTAACTTTAGGGCTCTGGTACTGTAACTTTAGGACTCTGGTACTGAAACTTTAGTTCTCTGGTACTGTAACTTTAGGACTCTGGTACTGTAACTTTAGGACTGGTACTGTAACTTTAGGACTCTTTTACTGTAACTTTAGGACTCTGGTACTGTAACTTTAGGACTGGTACTGTAACTTTAGGACTATGGTACTGTAACTTTAGGACTGGTACTGTAACTTTAGTACTCTGGTACTGTAACTTTAGGCCTCTGGTACTGTAACTTTAGGACTCTGGTACTGTAAAATTAGTTCTCTGGTACTGTAACTTTAGGCTTCTGGTACTGTAACTTTAGGACTCTGGTACTGTAAATTTAGTACTCTGGTACTGTAACTTTAGGACTCTGGTACTGGAACTTTAATACTCTGGTACTGTAATTTTAGTACTCTTGTACTGTATCTTTAGGACTGGTACTGTAACTTTAGTACTCTGGTCCTGTAACTTTAGTACTCTTGTACTGTAACTTTAGGACTAGTACTGTAACTTTAGAACTCTGGTACTGTAACTTTAGGACTGGTACTGTAACTTTGGGACTCTGGTACTGTATCTTCAGGACTCTGGTATTGTAACTTTAGGACTCTGGTACTGTAACTTTAGTACTCTGGTACTGTAACTTTAGGTCTCTGGTACTGTAACTTTAGGACTCTGGTACTGTAACTTTAGGACTCTGGTACTGTAACTTTAGGACTCTGGAACTGTAACTTTAATACTCTGGTACTGTAACGTTAGTACTCTTGTACTGTATCTTTAGGACTGGTACTGTAACTTTAGTAATCTGGTCCTGTAACTTTAGGACTCTGGTACTGTAACTTTAGGGCTCTGGTACTGTAACTTTAGGACTCTGGTACTGAAACTTTAGTTCTCTGGTACTGTAACCTTAGGACTCTGGTACTGTAACATTAGGACTGGTACTGTAACTTTAGGACTCTGGTACTGTAACTTTAGGACTCTGGTACTGTAACTTTAGGACTGGTACTGTAACTTTAGGACTATGGTACTGTAACTTTAGGACTGGTACTGTAACTTTAGTACTCTGGTACTGTAACTTTAGGCCTCTGGTACTGTAACTTTAGGACTCTGGTACTGTAAATTTAGTACTCTGGTACTGTAACTTTAGGACTCTGCTACTGTAACTTTAGGACTGGTACTGTAACTTTAGGACTATGGTACTGTAACTTTAGGACTGGTACTGTAACTTTAGTACTCTGGTACTGTAACTTTAGGCCTCTGGTACTGTAACTTTAGGACTCTGGTACTGTAAATTTAGTACTCTGGTACTGTAACTTTAGGACTCTGGTACTGTAACTTTAGGACTCTGGTACTGTAACTTTAGGCCTCTGGTACTGTAACTTTAGGACTCTGGTACTGTAAATTTAGTACTCTGGTACTGTAACTTTAGGACTCTGCTACGATAACTTTAGGACTGGTACTGTAACTTTAGGACTATGGTACTGTAACTTTAGGACTGGTACTGTAACTTTAGTACTCTGGTACTGTAACTTTAGGCCTCTGGTACTGTAACTTTAGGACTCTGGTACTGTAAATTTAGTACTCTGGTACTGTAACTTTAGGACTCTGGTACTGTAACTTTAGGACTCTTTTACTGTAACTTTAGGACTCTGGTACTGTAACTTTAGTACTCTGGTACTGGAACTTTAATACTCTGGTACTGTAACTTTAGTACTCTTGTACTGTATCTTTAGGACTGGTACTGTAACTTTAGTACTCTGGTCCTGTAACTTTAGTACTCTTGTACTGTATCTTTAGGACATTTACTGTAACTTTAGGGCTCTTGGACTGTATCTTTAGGACTCTGGTACTGTATCTTTAGGACTGGTACTGTAACTTTAGTTCTCTGGTACTGTAACTTTAGGACTCTGGTACTGTAACTTTAGTTCTCTGGTACTGTAACTTTGGGACTCTGGTACTGTATCTTTAGGACTCTGGAACTGTAACTTTAGGACTCTGATACTGTAACTTTAGTACTCTGGTACTGTAACTTAAGGACTCTGGTACTGAAACTTTAGTTCTCTGGTACTGTAACTTTAGGACTCTGGTACTGTAACTTTAGGACTGGTACTGAAACTTTGGGACTCTGGTACTGTATCTTTAGGACCATGGTACTGTAACATTAGGGCTCTTGTACTGTAACTTTAGGACTATGGTACTGTATCTTTAGGACTGGTACTGTAACTTTAGTACTCTTGTCCTGTAACTTTAGGACTCTGGTACTGTAACTTTAGGACTGGTAATGTAACTTTGAGATCTCTGGTACTGTATCTTTAGGACTGGTACTGTAACTTTAGTTCTCTGGTACTGTAACTTTAGGACTCTGGTACTGTAACTTTAGGACTGGTACTGTAACTTTGGGACTCTGGTACTGTATATTTAGGACTATGGTACTGTAAGTTTAGGGCTCTTGTAATGTAACTTTTGGTCTCTGGTACTGTATCTTTAGGACTGGTACTGTAACTTTAGCACTCTTGTCCTGTAACTTTAGGACTCTGGTACTGTAACTTTAGGACTGGTACTGTAACTTCGAGATCTCTGGTACTGTATCTTTAGGACTCTGCTACTGTAACTTTAGGACTCTTGTACTAAATCTTTAGGACTTTGGTACTGTAACTTTAGGACTCTGGTCCTGTAACTTTAGGACTCTGGTACTGTAACTTTAATACTCTGGTACTGTAACGTTAGTACTCTTGTACTGTATCTTTAGGACTGGTACTGTAACTTTAGTAATCTGGTCCTGTAACTTTAGGACTCTGGTACTGTAACTTTAGGGCTCTGGTACTGTAACTTTAGGACTCTGGTACTGAAACTTTAGTTCTCTGGTACTGTAACTTTAGGACTCTGGTACTGTAACATTAGGACTGGTACTGTAACTTTAGGACTCTTTTACTGTAACTTTAGGACTCTGGTACTGTAACTTTAGGACTGGTACTGTAACTTTAGGACTATGGTACTGTAACTTTAGGACTGGTACTGTAACTTTAGTACTCTGGTACTGTAACTTTAGGCCTCTGGTACTGTAACTTTAGGACTCTGGTACTGTAAAATTAGTTCTCTGGTACTGTAACTTTAGGCCTCTGGTACTGTAACTTTAGGACTCTGGTACTGTAAATTTAGTACTCTGGTACTGTAACTTTAGGACTCTGGTACTGTAACTTTAGGCCTCTGGTACTGTAACTTTAGGACTCTGGTACTGTAAATTTAGTACTCTGGTACTGTAACTTTAGGACTCTGGTACTGTAACTTTAGGACTCTGGTACTGTAACTTTAGGACTCTGGTACTGTAACTTTAGTACTCTGGTACTGGAACTTTAATACTCTGGTACTGTAACTTTAGTACTCTTGTACTGTATCTTTAGGACTGGTACTGTAACTATAGTACTCTGGTCCTGTAACTTTAGTACTCTTGTACTGTATCTTTAGGACTTTTACTGTAACTTTAGGGCTCTTGGACTGTATCTTTAGGACTCTGGTACTGTATCTTTAGGACTGGTACTGTAACTTTAGTAATCTGGTACTGTAACTTTAGGACTCTGGTACTGTAACTTTAGTACTCTGGTACTGTAACTTTAGGACTCTGGTACTGTAACTTTAGTACTCTGGTACTGTAACTTTAGGACTCTGGTATTGGAACTTTAGGACTGGTACTGTAACTTTTGGACTCTGGTACTGTAACTTTAGGACTAGTACTGTAACTTTAGAACTCTGGTACTGTAACTTTAGGACTGGTACTGTAACTTTGGGACTCTGGTACTGTATCTTCAGGACTCTGGTATTGTAACTTTAGGACTCTGGTACTGTAACTTTAGTACTCTGGTACTGTAACTTTAGGACTCTGGTACTGTAACTTTAGGACTATGGTACTGTAACTTTAGGACTCTGGTACTGTAACTTTAGGACTCTGGTACTGTAACTTTAGGACTCTGGTACTGTAACTTTAATACTCTGGTACTGTAATGTTAGTACTCTTGTACTGTATCTTTAGGACTGGTACTGTAACTTTAGTAATCTGGTCCTGTAACTTTAGGACTCTGGTACTGTAACTTTAGGGCTCTGGTACTGTAACTTTAGGACTCTGGTACTGAAACTTTAGTTCTCTGGTACTGTAACTTTAGGACTCTGGTACTGTAACATTAGGACTGGTACTGTAACTTTAGGAATCTGGTACTGTAACTTTAGGACTCTGGTACTGTAACTTTAGGACTGGTACTGTAACTTTAGGACTATGGTACTGTAACTTTAGGACTGGTACTGTAACTTTAGTACTCTGGTACTGTAACTTTAGGCCTCTAGTACTGTAACTTTAGGACTCTGGTACTGTAAATTTAGTACTCTGGTACTGTAACTTTAGGACTCTGCTACTGTAACTTTAGGACTGGTACTGTAACTTTAGGACTATGGTACTGTAACTTTAGGACTGGTACTGTAACTTTAGTACTCTGGTACTGTAACTTTAGGCCTCTGGTACTGTAACTTTATGACTCTGGTACTGTAAATTTAGTACTCTGGTACTGTAACTTTAGGACTCTGGTACTGTAACTTTAGGACTCTGGTACTGTAACTTTAGGACTCTGGTACTGTAACTTTAGTACTCTGGTACTGGAACTTTAATACTCTGGTACTGTAACTTTAGTACTCTTGTACTGTATCTTTAGGACTGGTACTGTAACTTTAGTACTCTGGTCCTGTAACTTTAGTACTCTTGTACTGTATCTTTAGGACTTTTACTGTAACTTTAGGGCTCTTGGACTGTATCTTTAGGACTCTGGTACTGTATCTTTAGGACTGGTACTGTAACTTTAGTACTCTTGTCCTGTAACTTTAGGACTCTGGTACTGTAACTTTAGTACTCTGTTACTGTAACTTTAGGACTCTGGTACTGTAACTTTAGTTCTCTGGTACTGTAACTTTAGGACTCTGGTACTGTAACTTTAGTTCTCTGGTACTGTAACTTTGGGACTCTGGTACTGTATCTTTAGGACTCTGGTACTGAAACTTTAGTTCTCTGGTACTGTAACTTTAGGACTCTGGTACTGTAACTTTAGGACTGGTACTGAAACTTTGGGACTCTGGTACTGTATCTTTAGGACTATGGTACTTTAACATTAGGGCTCTTGTACTGTAACTTTAGGACTCTGGTACTGTATCTTTAGGACTGGTACTGTAACTTTAGTACTCTTGTCCTGTAACTTTAGGACTCTGGTACTGTAACTTTAGGACTGGTAATGTAACTTTGAGATCTCTGGTACTGTATCTTTAGGACTGGTACTGTAACTTTAGTTATCTGGTACTGTAACTTTAGGACTCTGGTACTGTAACTTTAGGACTGGTACTGTAACTTTGGGACTCTGGTACTGTATATTTAGGACTATGGTACTGTAAGTTTAGGGCTCTTGTAATGTAACTTTTGGACTCTGGTACTGTATCTTTAGGACTGGTACTGTAACTTTAGCACTCTTGTCCTGTAACTTTAGGACTCTGGTACTGTAACTTTAGGACTGGTACTGTAACTTTGAGATCTCTGGTACTGTAACTTTAGGACTCTGGTACTGTAACTTTAGGACTCTGGTACTGTAAAATTAGTTCTCTGGTACTGTAACTTTAGGACTCTGGTACTGTAACTTTAGGACTGGTACTGTAACTTTAGGACTATGGTACTGTAACTTTAGGACTGGTACTGTAACTTTAGTACTCTGGTACTGTAACTTTAGGCCTCTGGTACTGTAACTTTAGGACTCTGGTACTGTAAAATTAGTTCTCTGGTACTGTAACTTTAGGACTCTGGTACTGTAACTTTAGGACTGGTACTGTAACTTTAGGACTATGGTACTGTAACTTTAGGACTGGTACTGTAACTTTAGTACTCTGGTACTGTAACTTTAGGCCTCTGGTACTGTAACTTTAGGACTCTGGTACTGTAACTTTAGGACTCTGGTACTGTAACTTTAGGACTCTGGTACTGTAACTTTAGGACTCTGGTACTGTAACTTTAGTACTCTGGTACTGGAACTTTAATACTCTGGTACTGTAACTTTAGTACTCTTGTACTGTATCTTTAGGACTGGTACTGTAACTTTAGTACTCTGGTCCTGTAATTTTAGTACTCTTGTACTGTATCTTTAGGACTTTTACTGTAACTTTAGGGCTCTTGGACTGTATCTTTAAGACTCTGGTACTGTATCTTTAGGACTGGTACTGTAACTTTAGTACTCTTGTCCTGTAACTTTAGGACTCTGGTACTGTAACTTTAGTACTCTGTTACTGTAACTTTATGACTCTGGTACTGTATCTTTAGGACTCTGGTACTGTAACTTTGGTACTCTGGTACTGTAACTTTAGGACTCTGGTACTGTAACTTTAGTACTCTGGTACTGGAACTTTAATACTCTGGTACTGTAACTTTAGTACTCTTGTACTGTATCTTTAGGACTGGTACTGTAACTTTAGTACTCTGGTCCTGTAACTTTAGTACTCTTGTACTGTATCTTTAGGACTTTTACTGTAACTTTAGGGCTCTTGGACTGTATCTTTAGGACTCTGGTACTGTATCTTTAGGACTGGTACTGTAACTTTAGTACTCTTGTCCTGTAACTTTAGGACTCTGGTACTGTAACTTTAGTACTCTGTTACTGTAACTTTAGGACTCTGGTACTGTAACTTTAGTTCTCTGGTACTGTAACTTTAGGACTCTGGTACTGTAACTTTAGTTCTCTGGTACTGTAACTTTGGGACTCTGGTACTGTATCTTTAGGACTCTGGTACTGAAACTTTAGTTCTCTGGTACTGTAACTTTAGGACTCTGGTACTGTAACTTTAGGACTGGTACTGAAACTTTGGGACTCTGGTACTGTATCTTTAGGACTATGGTACTTTAACATTAGGGCTCTTGTACTGTAACTTTAGGACTCTGGTACTGTATCTTTAGGACTGGTACTGTAACTTTAGTACTCTTGTCCTGTAACTTTAGGACTCTGGTACTGTAACTTTAGGACTGGTAATGTAACTTTGAGATCTCTGGTACTGTATCTTTAGGACTGGTACTGTAACTTTAGTTATCTGGTACTGTAACTTTAGGACTCTGGTACTGTAACTTTAGGACTGGTACTGTAACTTTGGGACTCTGGTACTGTATATTTAGGACTATGGTACTGTAAGTTTAGGGCTCTTGTAATGTAACTTTTGGACTCTGGTACTGTATCTTTAGGACTGGTACTGTAACTTTAGCACTCTTGTCCTGTAACTTTAGGACTCTGGTACTGTAACTTTAGGACTGGTACTGTAACTTTGAGATCTCTGGTACTGTAACTTTAGGACTCTGGTACTGTAACTTTAGGACTCTGGTACTGTAAAATTAGTTCTCTGGTACTGTAACTTTAGGACTCTGGTACTGTAACTTTAGGACTGGTACTGTAACTTTAGGACTATGGTACTGTAACTTTAGGACTGGTACTGTAACTTTAGTACTCTGGTACTGTAACTTTAGGCCTCTGGTACTGTAACTTTAGGACTCTGGTACTGTAAAATTAGTTCTCTGGTACTGTAACTTTAGGACTCTGGTACTGTAACTTTAGGACTGGTACTGTAACTTTAGGACTATGGTACTGTAACTTTAGGACTGGTACTGTAACTTTAGTACTCTGGTACTGTAACTTTAGGCCTCTGGTACTGTAACTTTAGGACTCTGGTACTGTAACTTTAGGACTCTGGTACTGTAACTTTAGGACTCTGGTACTGTAACTTTAGGACTCTGGTACTGTAACTTTAGTACTCTGGTACTGGAACTTTAATACTCTGGTACTGTAACTTTAGTACTCTTGTACTGTATCTTTAGGACTGGTACTGTAACTTTAGTACTCTGGTCCTGTAATTTTAGTACTCTTGTACTGTATCTTTAGGACTTTTACTGTAACTTTAGGGCTCTTGGACTGTATCTTTAAGACTCTGGTACTGTATCTTTAGGACTGGTACTGTAACTTTAGTACTCTTGTCCTGTAACTTTAGGACTCTGGTACTGTAACTTTAGTACTCTGTTACTGTAACTTTAGGACTCTGGTACTGTATCTTTAGGACTCTGGTACTGTAACTTTGGTACTCTGGTACTGTAACTTTAATACTCTGGTACTGTAACTTTAGTACTCTTGTACTGTATTTTTAGGACTGGTACTGTAACTTTAGTACTCTGGTACTGTAACTTTAGGACTCTGGTACTGTATCTTTAGGACTCTGGTACTGTAACTTTAGGACTCTGGTACTGTAACTTTAGTACTCTGGTACTGTAACTTTAGGACTCTGGTACTGTAACTTTAGGACTCTGGTACTGTAACTTTAGTTCTCTGGTACTGTAACTTTAGGACTCTGGTACTGTAACTTTAGTTCTCTGGTACTGTAACTTTGGGACTCTGGTACTGTATCTTTAGGACTCTGGAACTGTAACTTTAGGACTCTGATACTGTAACTTTAGTACTCTGGTACTGTAACTTAAGGACTCTGGTACTGAAACTTTAATTCTCTGGTACTGTAACTTTAGGACTCTGGTACTGTAACTTTAGGACTGGTACTGAATCTTTGGGACTCTGGTACTGTATCTTTAGGACTATGGTACTGTAACATTAGGGCTCTTGTACTGTAACTTTAGGACTCTGGTACTGTATCTTTAGGACTGGTACTGTAACTTTAGTACTCTTGTCCTGTAACTTTAGGACTCTGGTACTGTAACTTTAGGACTGGTACTGTAACTTTAGTTCTCTGGTACTGTAACTTTAGGACTCTGGTACTGTAACTTTAGGACTGGTACTGTAACTTTAGTTCTCTGGTACTGTAACTTTAGGACTCTGGTACTGTAACTTTAGGACTGGTACTGTAACTTTGGGACTCTGGTACTGTATATTTAGGACTATGGTACTGTAAGTTTAGGGCTCTTGTACTGTAACTTTTGGACTCTGGTACTGTATCTTTAGGACTGGTACTGTAACTTTAGCACTCTTGTCCTGTAACTTTAGGACTCTGGTACTGTAACTTTAGGACTGGTACTGTAACTTTGAGATCTCTGGTACTGTATCTTTAGGACTCTGCTACTGTAACTTTAGGACTCTTGTACTAAATCTTTAGGACTTTGGTACTGTAACTTTAGGACTCTGGTCCTGTAACTTTAGGACTCTGGTCCTGTAACTTTAGGACTCTGGTCCTGTAACTTTAGGACTCTGGTACTGTAACTTTAGGACTCTGGTACTGTAACTTTAGGACTCTGGTACTGTAACTTTAGGACTCTGGTACTGTAACTTTAGGACTCTCTTACTGTAACTTTAGGACTCTGGTACTGTAACTTTAGGACTCTGGTACTGTAACTTTAGGACTCTGATACTCTAACTTTATTACTCTGGTACTGTAACTTTAGGACTCTGGTACTGAAACTTTAGTTCTCTGGTACTGTAACTTTAGGACTCTGGTACTGTAACTTTAGGACTCTGGTACTGTAACTTTAGGACTCTGATACTGTAACTTTATTACTCTGGTACTGTAACTTTAGGACTCAGGTACTGAAACTTTAGTTCTCTGGTACTGTAACTTTAGGACTCTGGTACTGTATCTTTAGGACTATGGTACTGTAACTTTAGGGCTCTTGTACAGTAACTTTAGGACTCTGGTACTGTATCTTTAGGACTGTAACTGTAACTTTAGTGCTCTTGTCCTGTAACTTTAGGACTCTGGTACTGTAACTTTAGGACTGGTAATGTAACTTTGAGCTCTCTGGTACTGTATCTTTAGGACTGGTACTGTAACTTTAGTACTCTGGTACTGCAACTTTAGGACTCTAGTACTGTATCTTTAGGACTCTGGTACTGTAACTTTAGGACTCTGATACTGTAACTTTTGTATTCTGGTACTGTAACTTTAGGACTCTCTTACTGAAACTTTAGTTCTCTGATACTGTAACTTTAGGACTCTGGTACTGTAACTTTAGGACTGGTACTGTAACTTTGGGACTCTGGTACTGTATCTTTAGGACTATGGTACTGTAAGTTTAGGGCTCTTGTACTGTAACTTTAGGACTCTGGTACTGTATCTTTAGGACTGGTACTGTAACTTTAGTACTCTTGTCCTGTAACTTTAGGACTCTGGTACTGTAACTTTAGGACTGGTACTGTAACTTTGAGATCTCTGGTACTGTAACTTTAGGATTCTGGTCTTGTAACTTTAGGACTCTGGTACTGTAACTTTAGGACTGGTACTGTAACTTTAGTTCTCTGGTACTGTAACTTTAGGACTGGTACTGTAACTTTAGTACTCTGGTACTGAAACTACAGGACTCTGGTACTGTAACTTTAGTACTCTGGTACTGTAACTTTAGGACTGGTACTGTAACTTTAGGACTCTGGTCCAGTAACTTTAGGACTCTGGTACTGTAACTTTAGGACTCTGGTACTGTAACTTTAGTACTCTGGTACTGGAACTTTAATACTCTGTTACTCTAACTTTAGTACTCTTGTACTGTATCTTTAGGACTGGTACTGTAACTTTAGTACTCTGGTCCTGTAACTTTAGTACTCTTGTACTGTATCTTTAGGACTGGTACTGTAACTTCAGGGCTCTTGTACTGTATCTTTAGGACTCTGGTACTGTATCTTTAGGACTATGGTACTGTAACTTTAGGGCTCTTGTACTGTAACTTTAGGACTCTGGTACTGTATCTTTAGGACTGGAACTGTAACTTTAGTACTCTTGTCCTGTAACTTTAGGACTCTGGTACTGTAACTTTAGGACTGGTAATGTAACTTTGAGATCTCTGGTACTGTATCTTTAGGACTGGAACTGTAACTTTAGGACTCTGGAACTGTAACTTTAGGACTCTGATACTGTAACTTTAGTACTCTGGTACTGTAACTTAAGGACTCTGGTACTGAAACTTTAGTACTCTTGTACTGTAACTTTAGGACTCTGGTACTGTAACTTTAGGACTGGTACTGTAACTTTGGGACTCTGGTACTGTATCTTTAGGACTATGGTACTGTAACTTTAGGGCTCTTGTACTGTAACTTTAGGACTCTGGTACTGTATCTTTAGGACTGGTACTGTAACTTTAGTACTCTTGTCCTGTAACTTTAGGACTCTGGTACTGTAACTTTAGGACTGGAAATGTAACTTTGAGATCTCTGGTACTGTATCTTTAGGACTGGTACTGTAACTTTAGTTCTCTGGTACTGTAACTTTAGGACTCTGGTACTGTAACTTTAGGGCTGGTACTGTAACTTTGGGACTCTGGTACTGTATCTTTAGGACTATGGTACTGTAAGTTTAGGGCTCTTGTACTGTAACTTTTGGACTCTGGTACTGTATCTTTAGGACTGGTACTGTAACTTTAGTACTCTTGTCCTGTAACTTTAGGACTCTGGTACTGTAACTTTAGGACTGGTACTGTAACTTTGAGATCTCTGGTACTGTATCTTTAGGACTCTGGGACTGTAACTTTAGGACTCTTGTACTAAATCTTTAGGACTTTGGTACTGTAACTTTAGGACTCTGGTCCTGTAACTTTAGGACTCTGGTACTGTAACTTTAGGACTCTGGAACTGTAACTTTAGGACTGGTACTGTAACTTTAGGACTCTGGTACTGTAACTTTATTACTCTGGTACTGTTACTTTAGGACTCTGGTACTGTATCTTTAAGACTATGGTACTGTAACTTTAGGGCTCTTGTACTGTAACTTTAGGACTCTGGTACTGTATCTTTAGGACTATAGTACTGTAACTTTAGGGCTCTTGTACAGTAACTTTAGGACTCTGGTACTGTATCTTTAGGACTGGAACTGTAACTTTAGTACTCTTGTCCTGTAACTTTAGGACTCTGGTACTGTATCTTTAGGACTTGTACTGTAACTTTAGTTCTCTGGTACTGTAATTTTAGGACTCTGGTACTGTAACTTTAGTTCTTTAGTAACTTTGACTCTGGTACTGTAACTTTAGGACTCTGATACTGTAACTTTAGTATTCTGGTACTGTAACTTTAGGACTCTCTTACTGAAACTTTAGTTCTCTGATACTGTAACTTTAGGACTCTGGTACTGTAACTTTAGGACTGGTACTGTAACTTTGGGACTCTGGTACTGTATCTTTAGGACTATGGTACTGTAAGTTTAGGGCTCTTGTACTGTAACTTTAGGACTCTGGTACTGTATCTTTAGGACTGGTACTGTAACTTTAGTACTCTTGTCCTGTAACTTTTATGACTCTGGTACTGTAACTTTAGGACTGGTACTGTAACTTTGAGATCTCTGGTACTGTAACTTTAGGATTCTGGTCTTGTAACTTTAGGACTCTGGTACTGTAACTTTAGGACTGGTACTGTAACTTTAGTTCTCTGGTACTGTAACTTTAGGACTGGTACTGTAACTTTAGTACTCTGGTACTGTAAACTGGTACTGGACTCTGGTACTGTAACTTTAGGACTCTGGTACTGTAACTTTAGGGCTCTGGTACTGTAACTTTAGTACTCTGGTACTGTAACTTTAGGACTGGTACTGTAACTTTAGGACTCTGGTCCTGTAACTTTGGGACTCTGGTACTGTAACTTTAGGACTCTGGTACTGTAACTTTAGTACTCTGGTACTGGAACTTTAATACTCTGGTACTGTAACTTTAGTACTCTTGTACTGTATCTTTAGGACTGGTACTGTAACTTTAGTACTCTGGTCCTGTAACTTTAGTACTCTTGTACTGTATCTTTAGGACTGGTACTGTAACTTTAGGGCTCTTGTACTGTATCTTTAGGACTCTGGTACTGTATCTTTAGGACTCTGGTACTGTAACTTTAGGGCTCTTGTACTGTAACTTTAGGACTCTGGTACTGTATCTTTAGGACTATGGTACTGTAACTTTAGGGCTTTTGTACTGTAACTTTAGGACTCTGGTACTGTATCTTTAGGACTGGAACTGTAACTTTAGTACTCTTGTCCTGTAACTTTAGGACTCTGGTACTGTAACTTTAGGACTGGTAATGTAACTTTGAGATCTCTGGTACTGTATCTTTAGGACTGGTACTGTAACTTTAGTACTCTGGTACTGTAACTTTAGGACTCTGGTACTGTATCTTTAGGACTCTGGTACTGTAACTTTAGGACTCTGATACTGTCACTTTTGTACTCTGGTACTGTAACTTTAGGACTCTCTTACTGAAACTTTAGTTCTCTGATACTGTAACTTTAGGACTCTGGTACTGTATCTTTAGGACTGTAACTGTAACTTTAGGACTCTGGAACTGTAACTTTAGGACTCTGATACTGTAACTTTAGTACTCTGGTACTGTAACTTTAGGACTCTGGTACTGAAACTTTAGTACTCTTGTACTGTAACTTTAGGACTCTGGTACTGTAACTTTAGGACTGGTACTGTAACTTTGGGACTCTGGTACTGTATCTTTAGGACTATGGTACTGTAACTTTAGGGCTCTTGTACTGTAACTTTAGGACTCTGGTACTGTATCTTTAGGACTGGTACTGTAACTTTAGTACTCTTGTCCTCTAACTTTAGGACTCTGTTACTGTAACTTTAGGACTGGTAATGTAACTTTGAGATCTCTGGTACTGTATCTTTAGGACTGGTACTGTAACTTTAGTTCTCTGGTACTGTAACTTTAGGACTGGTACTGTAACTTTAGGACTGGTACTGTAACTTTGGGACTCTGGTACTGTATCTTTAGGACTATGGTACCGTAAGTTTAGGGCTCTTGTACTGTAACTTTTGGACTCTGGTACTGTATCTTTAGTACTGGTACTGTAACTTTGAGATCTCTGGTACTGTATCTTTAGGACTCTGGGACTGTAACTTTAGGACTCTTGTACTAAATCTTTAGGACTTTGGTACTGTAACTTTAGGACTCTGGTCCTGTAACTTTAGGACTCTGGTACTGTAACTTTAGGACTCTGGAACTGTAACTTTAGGACTGGTACTGTAACTTTAGGACTCTGGAACTGTAACTTTATTACTCTGGTACTGTTACTTTAGGACTCTGGTACTGTAACTTTTGGACTCTGGTACTGTAACTTTAGGACTGGTACTGTAACTTTAGGACTCTGGTACTGTAACTTTAGCACTCTGGCACTGTAACTTTAGGACTCTGGTACTGTAACTTTAGGACTCTGGTACTGTAACTTTAGGACTCTGATACTGTAACTTTATCTGGTACTGTAACTTTAGGACTGGTACTGTAACTTTAGGACTCTGGTACTGAAACTTTAGGACTCTGGTACTGTAACTTTAGGACTGGTACTGTAACTTTAGGACTGGTACTGTACTTTGGGACTCTGGTACTGTATCTTTAGGACTCTGGTACTGTAACTTTAGGACTCTGTACTGTAACTTTAACTTTACTGTATCTTTAGGACTGGTACTGTAACTTTAGTACTCTTGTACTGTAACTTTAGGACTCTTAGTAACTTTAGGACTCTGGTACTGTAACTTTAGGACTCTGGTACTGTAACTTTAGGACTGTTACTGTGACTTTAGGACTCTGGTACTGTATCTTTAGGACTTTGGTACTGTAGCTTTAGGACTCTTGTCCTGTAACTGTAGGACTCTGGTACTGTAACTTTAGGACTGGTACTGTAACTTTAGGACTCTGGTACTGTAACTTTAGGACTCTGATACTGTAACTTTTGTATTCTGGTACTGTAACTTTAGGACTCTCTTACTGAAACTTTAGTTCTCTGATACTGTAACTTTAGGACTCTGGTAATGTAAATTTAGGACTGGTACTGTAACTTTGGGACTCTGGTACTGTATCTTTAGGACTATGGTACAGTAAGTTTAGGGCTCTTGTACTGTAACTTTAGGACTCTGGTACTGTAACTTTAGGACTGGTACTGTAACTTTAGTTCTCTGGTACTGTAACTTTAGGACTGGTACTGTAACTTTAGTACTCTGGTACTGAAACTACAGGACTCTGGTACTGTAACTTTAGTACTCTGGTACTGTAACTTTAGGGCTCTGGTACTGTAACTTTAGTACTCTGGTACTGTAACTTTAGGACTGGTACTGTAACTTTAGGACTCTGGTCCTGTAACTTTAGGACTCTGGTACTGTAACTTTAGGACTCTGGTACTGTAACTTTAGTACTCTGGTACTGGAACTTTAATACTCTGGTACTGTAACTTTAGTACTCTTGTACTGTATCTTTAGGACTGGTACTGTAACTTTAGTACTCTTGTACTGTATCTTTAGGACTGGTACTGTAACTTTAGGGCTCTTGTACTGTATCTTTAGGACTCTGGTACTGTATCTTTAGGACTATGGTACTGTAACTTTAGGGCTCTTGTACTGTAACTTTAGGACTCTGGTACTGTATCTTTAGGACTATGGTACTGTAACTTTAGGGCTTTTGTACTGTAACTTTAGGACTCTGGTACTGTATCTTTAGGACTGGAACTGTAACTTTAGTACTCTTGTCCTGTAACTTTAGGACTCTGGTACTGTAACTTTAGGACTGGTAATGTAACTTTGAGATCTCTGGTACTGTATCTTTAGGACTGGTACTGTAACTTTAGTACTCTGGTACTGTAACTTTAGGACTCTGGTACTGTATCTTTAGGACTCTGGTACTGTAACTTTAGGACTCTGATACTGTCACTTTTGTACTCTGGTACTGTAACTTTAGGACTCTCTTACTGAAACTTTAGTTCTCTGATACTGTAACTTTAGGACTCTGGTACTGTATCTTTAGGACTGTAACTGTAACTTTAGGACTCTGGAACTGTAACTTTAGGACTCTGATACTGTAACTTTAGTACTCTGGTACTGTAACTTAAGGACTCTGGTACTGAAACTTTAGTACTCTTGTACTGTAACTTTAGGACTCTGGTACTGTAACTTTAGGACTGGTACTGTAACTTTGGGACTCTGGTACTGTATCTTTAGGACTATGGTACTGTAACTTTAGGGCTCTTGTACTGTAACTTTAGGACTCTGGTACTGTATCTTTAGGACTGGTACTGTAACTTTAGTACTCTTGTCCTCTAACTTTAGGACTCTGTTACTGTAACTTTAGGACTGGTAATGTAACTTTGAGATCTCTGGTACTGTATCTTTAGGACTGGTACTGTAACTTTAGTTCTCTGGTACTGTAACTTTAGGACTCTGGTACTGTAACTTTAGGACTGGTACTGTAACTTTGGGACTCTGGTACTGTATCTTTAGGACTATGGTACCGTAAGTTTAGGGCTCTTGTACTGTAACTTTTGGACTCTGGTACTGTATCTTTAGGACTGGAACTGTAACTTTGAGATCTCTGGTACTGTATCTTTAGGACTCTGGGACTGTAACTTTAGGACTCTTGTACTAAATCTTTAGGACTTTGGTACTGTAACTTTAGGACTCTGGTCCTGTAACTTTAGGACTCTGGTACTGTAACTTTAGGACTCTGGAACTGTAACTTTAGTACTCTGGTACTGTAACTTTAGGACTCTGGTACTGTAACTTTAGGACTCTGGTACTGTAACTTTAGGACTCTGGTACTGTAACTTTAGGACTCTGTTACTGTAACTTTAGTACTCTGGTACTGTAACTTTAGGAATGGTACTTAACTTTAGGACTCTGGTACTGTAACTTTAGGACTCTGGTACTGTATCTTTAGGACTCTGGTACTGTAACTTTAGTACTCTGGTCCTGTAACTTTAGTACTCTTGTACTGTATCTTTAGGACTGGTACTGTAACTTTGAGACTCTGGTACTGTATCTTTAGGACTGGTACTGTAACTTTAGGACTCTGGTACTGTAGGACTATGGTACTGTAACTTAGGGCTCTTGTACTGTAACTTTAGGACTCTGGTACTGTATCTTTAGGACTATGGTACTGTAACTTTAGGACTCTGGTACTGTAACTTTAGGACTCTGGTACTGTATCTTTAGGACTGGTACTGTAACTTTAACTTTAGTAACTCTTGTCCTGTAACTTTAGGACTCTGGTACTGTAACTTTAGGACTGGTAATGTAACTTTGAGACTCTGGTACTGTATCTTTAGGACTGGTACTGTAACTTTAGTACTCTGGTACTGTAACTTTAGGACTCTGGTACTGTATCTTTAGGACTGGTACTGTAACTTTAGGACTCTGATACTGTCACTTTTTGTACTCTGGTACTGTAACTTTAGGACTCTCTTACTGAAACTTTAGTTCTCTGATACTGTAACTTTAGGACTCTGGTACTGTATCTTTAGGACTAACTGTAACTTTAGGACTCTGGAACTGTAACTTTAGGACTCTGATACTGTAACTTTAGTACTCTGGTACTGTAACTTAAGGACTCTGGTACTGAAACTTTAGTACTCTTGTACTGTAACTTTAGGACTCTGGTACTGTAACTTTAGGACTGGTACTGTAACTTTGGGACTCTGGTACTGTATCTTTAGGACTATGGTACTGTAACTTTAGGGCTCTTGTACTGTAACTTTAGGACTCTGGTACTGTAACTTTAGGACTGGTACTGTAACTTTGGGACTCTGGTACTGTATCTTTAGGACTATGGTACCGTAAGTTTAGGGCTCTTGTACTGTAACTTTTGGACTCTGGTACTGTATCTTTAGGACTGGTACTGTAACTTTGAGATCTCTGGTACTGTATCTTTAGGACTGGTACTGTAACTTTAGGACTCTTGTACTGTAATCTTTAGGACTTTGGTACTGTAACTTTAGGACTCTGGTCCTGTAACTTTAGGACTCTGGTACTGTAACTTTAGGACTCTGGAACTGTAACTTTAGGACTGGTACTGTAACTTTAGGACTCTGGAACTGTAACTTTATTACTCTGGTGCTGTTACTTTAGGACTCTGGTACTGTAACTTTAGGACTCTGGTCCTGTAACTTTAGGACTCTGGTACTGTAACTTTAGGACTCTGGTACTGTAACCTTAGTACTCTGGTACTGGAACTTTAATACTCTGGTACTGTAACTTTAGTACTCTTGTACTGTATCTTTAGGACTGGTACTGTAACTTTAGTACTCTGGTCCTGTAACTTTAGTACTCTTGTACTGTATCTTTAGGACTGGTACTGTAACTTTAGGGCTCTTGTACTGTATCTTTAGGACTCTGGTACTGTATCTTTAGGACTATGGTACTGTAACTTTAGGGCTCTTGTACTGTAACTTTAGGACTCTGGTACTGTATCTTTAGGACTATGGTACTGTAACTTTAGGGCTTTTGTACTGTAACTTTAGGACTCTGGTACTGTATCTTTAGGACTGGAACTGTAACTTTAGTACTCTTGTCCTGTAACTTTAGGACTCTGGTACTGTAACTTTAGGACTGGTAATGTAACTTTGAGATCTCTGGTACTGTATCTTTAGGACTGGTACTGTAACTTTAGTACTCTGGTACTGTAACTGTAACTTTAGGACTCTGGTACTGTATCTTTAGGACTCTGATACTGTACTGTAACTTTAGGACTCTCTTACTGAAACTTTAGTTCTCTGATACTGTAACTTTAGGACTTGGTACTGTATCTTTAGGACTGGAACTGTAACTTTAGGACTCTGGAACTGTAACTTTAGGACTCTGATACTGTAACTTTAGTACTGGTACTGTAACTTTAGGACTCTGGTACTGAAACTTTAGTACTCTTGTACTGTAACTTTAGGACTCTGTACTGTAACTTTAGGACTGGTACTGTAACTTTAGGACTCTGGTACTGTAACTTTAGGACTATGGTACTGTAACTTTAGGGCTCTTGTACTGTAACTTTAGGACTCTGGTACTGTATCTTTAGGACTGGTACTGTAACTTTAGTACTCTTGTCCTCTAACTTTAGGACTCTGGTACTGTAACTTTAGGACTGGTAATGTAACTTTGAGATCTCTGGTACTGTATCTTTAGGACTGGTACTGTAACTTTAGTTCTCTGGTACTGTAACTTTAGGACTCTGGTACTGTAACTTTAGGACTGGTACTGTAACTTTGGGACTCTGGTACTGTATCTTTAGGACTATGGTACTGTAAGTTTAGGGCTCTTGTACTGTAACTTTTGGACTCTGGTACTGTATCTTTAGGACTGGTACTGTAACTTTGAGATCTCTGGTACTGTATCTTTAGGACTCTGGGACTGTAACTTTAGGACTCTCGTCCTGTTACTTTAGGACTCTGGTACTGTAACTTTTGGACTCTGGTACTGTAACTTTAGGACTCTGGTACTGTAACTTTAGGACTCTGGTACTGTAACTTTAGGACTCTGGTACTGTAACTTTAGGACTCTGGTACTGTAACTTTAGGACTCTGGTACTGTAACTTTAGACTCTGGGTACTGTAACTTTAGGACTCTGGTAATGAAACTTTAGTTCTCTGGTACTGTAACTTTAGGACTCTGGTACTGTAACTTTAGGACTCTGGTACTGTAACTTTAGGACTCTGATACTGTAACTTTATTACTCTGGTACTGTAACTTTAGGACTCAGGTACTGAAACTTTAGTTCTCTGGTACTGTAACTTTAGGACTCTGGTACTGTAACTTTAGGACTGTTACTGTGACTTTAGGACTCTGGTACTGTATCTTTAGGACTCTGGTACTGTAACTTTAGGACTCTTGGTACTGTAACTTTAGGACTCTGGTACTGTAACTTTAGGACTGGTACTGTAACTTTAGTGCTCTTGTCCTGTAACTTTAGGACTCTGGTACTGTAACTTTAGGACTGGTACTGTAACTTTGAGATTTAGGACTCTGGTACTGTATCTTTAGTGGTACTGTAACTTTACTCTGTACTCTTTTAGGACTCTGGTACTGTATCTTTAGGACTCTGGTACTGTAACTTTAGGACTCTGATACTGTAACTTTTGTACTCTGGTACTGTAACTTTAGGACTCTGGTACTGTATCTTTAGGACTCTGGGACTGTAACTTTAGGACTCTTGTACTAAATCTTTAGGACTTTGGTACTGTAACTTTAGGACTCTGTTCTGTAACTTTAGGACTCTGGTACTGTAACTTTAGGACTCTTGTCCTGTAACTTTAGGACTCTGGTACTGTAACCTTAGTACTCTGGTACTGTTACTTTAGTCTGGTACTGTAACTTTATGGACTCTGGTACTGTAACATTAGGACTGGTACTGTAACTTTAGGACTCTGGTACTGTAACTTTAGGACTCTGGTACTGTAACTTTAGGACTAACTGTAACTTTAGGGCTCTTGTACTGTAACTTTAGGACTCTGGTACTGTATCTTTAGGACTCTGGTACTGTAACTTTAGTTCTCTTGTCCTGTAACTTTAGGACTCTGGTACTGTAACTTTAGGACTGGTAATGTAACTTTGAGATCTCTGGTACTGTATCTTTAGGACTGGTACTGTAACTTTAGTACTCTGGTACTGTAACTTTAGGACTCTGGTACTGTATCTTTAGGACTCTGGTACTGTAACTTTAGGACTCTGATACTGTAACTTTTGTACTCTGGTACTGTAACTTTAGGACTCTTTACTGAAACTTTAGTTCTCTGGTACTGTAACTTTAGGACTCTGGTACTGTATCTTTAGGACTGTAACTGTAACTTTAGGACTCTTGTCCTGTAACTTTAGGACTCTGGTACTGTAACTTTAGGACTCTGGTACTGGTACTCTGGTACTGTAACTTTAGGACTGGTACTGTAACTTTAGGACTACTGGTACTGTATCTTTAGGACTCTGTACTTTAGTAAACTTTAGGACTCTGTTACTGTAACTTTAGGACTGAGATACTGTAACTTTAGGACTCTGGTACTGTAACTTTAGGACTCTGGTACTGTAACTTTAGACTCTGGTACTGTATCTTTAGGACTGGTACTGTAACTTTAGGACTCTGGTACTGTAACTTTAGGACTCTGGTACTGTAACTTTAGGACTCTGGTACTGTAACTTTAGGACTCTGGTACTGAAACTTTAGTTCTCTTGTACTGTAACTTTAGGACTCTGGTACTGTAACTTTAGGACTGGTACTGTAACTTTAGGACTCTGGTACTGTATCTTTAGGACTGGAACTGTAACTTTAGTACTCTTGTCCTGTAACTTTAGGACTCTTACTGTAACTTTAGGACTGGTAATGTAACTTTGAGATCTGGTACTGTATCTTTAGGACTTAGTAACTTTAGACTGGTACTGTAACTTTAGGACTCTGGTACTGTAACTTTAGGACTCTGGTACTGTATCTTTAGGACTCTGGTACTGTAACTTTAGGACTCTTGTACTGTATCTTATTGAAACTTTAGTTCTCTGATACTGTAACTTTAGGACTCTGGTACTGTAACTTTAGGACTGGTACTGTAACTTTAGGACTCTGGAACTGTAACTTTAGGACTCTGGTACTGTAACTTTAGTACTCTGGTACTGTAACTTTAGGACTCTGGTACTGTAACTTTAGTTCTCTTGTACTGTAACTCTCTGGTACTGTAACTTTAGGACTGGTACTGGGGACTCTGGTACTGTAACTTTAGGGCTGTAACTTTAGTACTGTAAACTTTAGGACTCTGGTACTGTATCTTTAGGACTCTGGTACTGTAACTTTAGTACTTTGTCTCTGGAACTGTAACTTTAGGACTCTGGTACTGTAACTTTAGGACTCTGTAATGTAACTTTGAGATCTCTGGTACTGTATCTTTAGGACTGGTACTGTAACTTTAGTTCTCTGGTACTGTAACTTTAGGACTCTGGTACTGTAACTAACTTTAGGACTCTGGTACTGTAACTTTGGGACTCTGGTACTGTATCTTTAGGACTATGGTACCGTAAGTTTAGGGCTCTTGTACTGTAACTTTTGGACTCTGGTACTGTATCTTTAGGACTGGTACTGTAACTTTGAGATCTCTGGTACTGTATCTTTAGGACTCTGGGACTGTAACTTTAGGACTCTTGTACTAAATCTTTAGGACTTTGGTACTGTAACTTTAGGACTCTGGTCCTGTAACTTTAGGACTCTGGTACTGTAACTTTAACTCTGGTACTGTAACTTTAGGACTCTGGTACTGTAACTTTAGGACTCTGGTACTGTAACTTTAGGACTCTGTAACTTTAGGACTGTAAACTTTATTACTCTGGTACTGTAACTTTAGGACTCTGGTAATGAAACTTTAGTTCTCTGGTACTGTAACTTTAGGACTCTGGTACTGTAACTTTAGGACTCTGGTACTGTAACTTTAGGACTCTGATACTGTAACTTTATTACTCTGGTACTGTAACTTTAGGACTCAGGTACTGAAACTTTAGTTCTCTGGTACTGTAACTTTAGGACTCTGGTACTGTAACTTTAGGACTGTTACTGTGACTTTAGGACTCTGGTACTGTATCTTTAGGACTATGGTACTGTAACTTTAGGGCTCTTGTACTGTAACTTTAGGACTCTGGTACTGTATCTTTAGGACTGGAACTGTAACTTTAGTGCTCTTGTCCTGTAACTTTAGGACTCTGGTACTGTAACTTTAGGACTGGTAATGTAACTTTGAGATCTCTGGTACTGTATCTTTAGGACTGGTACTGTAACTTTAGTACTCTGGTACTGTAACTTTAGGACTCTGGTACTGTATCTTTAGGACTCAGGTACTGTAACTTTAGGACTCTGATACTGTAACTTTTGTACTCTGGTACTGTAACTTTAGGACTCTGGTACTGTATCTTTAGGACTCTGGGACTGTAACTTTAGGACTCTTGTACTAAATCTTTAGGACTTTGGTACTGTAACTTTAGGACTCTGTTCTTGTAACTTTAGGAGTCTGGTACTGTAACTTTAATACTCTTGTCCTGTAACTTTAGGACTCTGGTACTGTAACCTTAGTACTCTGGTACTGTTACTTTAGGACTCTGGTACTGTAACTTATGGACTCTGGTACTGTAACATTAGGACTGGTACTGTAACTTTAGGACTCTGGTACTGTAACTTTAGGACTCTGGTACTGTAACTTTAGGACTATGGTACTGTAACTTTAGGGCTCTTGTACTGTAACTTTAGGACTCTGGTACTGTATCTTTAGGACTCTGGTACTGTAACTTTAGTTCTCTTGTCCTGTAACTTTAGGACTCTGGTACTGTAACTTTAGGACTGGTAATGTAACTTTGAGATCTCTGGTACTGTATCTTTAGGACTGGTACTGTAACTTTAGTACTCTGGTACTGTAACTTTAGGACTCTGGTACTGTATCTTTAGGACTCAGGTACTGTAACTTTAGGACTCTGATACTGTAACTTTTGTACTCTGGTACTGTAACTTTAGGACTCTCTTACTGAAACTTTAGTTCTCTGGTACTGTAACTTTAGGACTCTGGTACTGTATCTTTAGGACTGGAACTGTAACTTTAGTACTCTTGTCCTGTAACTTTAGGACTCTGGTACTGTAACTTTAGGACTGGTAATGTAACTTTGAGATACTGTATCTTTAGGACTGGTAACTGTAACTTTTTAGGACTCTGGTACTGTATCTTTAGGACTCTCTGGTACTGTATCTTTAGGACTACTGTAACTTTAGGACTCTGGACTACTGTAACTTTAGTACTCTGGTACTGTAACTTTAGGACTCTCTGGTACTGTAACTTTAGTTCTCTGGTACTGTAACTTTAGGACTCTGGTAACTGTAACTTTTAGGACTCTGGGACTCTGGTAACTGTAACTTTAGGACTCTGGTACTGTAACTTTAGTCTGGTACTGTAACTTTAGGACTCTGTACTGTAACTTTAGGACTCTGGTACTGTATCTTTAGGACTGGTACTGTAACTTTAGTACTCTTGTCCTGTAACTTTAGGACTCTGGTACTGTAACTAACTTTAGGACTCTGATACTGTAACTTTAGTACTCTGGTACTGTAACTTTAGGACTCTCTTACTGAAACTTTAGTTCTCTGGTACTGTAACTTTAGGACTCTGGTACTGTATCTTTAGGACTGGAACTGGTACTGTAACTTTAGGACTCTGGTACTGTAACTTTAGGACTGGTAATGTAACTTTGGATACTGTATCTTTAGTACTCTTTAGTACTCTGTACTGTATCTTTAGGACTCTGGTACTGTATCTTTAGGACTGGAACTGTAACTTTAGGACTCTGGAACTGTAACTTTAGGACTCTGATACTGTAACTTTAGTACTCTGGTACTGTAACTTAAGGACTCTGGTACTGAAACTTTAGTTCTCTTGTACTGTAACTTTAGGACTCTGGTACTGTAACTTTAGGACTGGTACTGTAACTTTGGGACTCTGGTACTGTATCTTTAGGACTATGGTACTGTAACTTTAGGGCTCTTGTACTGTAACTTTAGGACTCTGGTACTGTATCTTTAGGACTGGTACTGTAACTTTAGTACTCTTGTCCTCTAACTTTAGGACTCTGGTACTGTAACTTTAGGACTGGTAATGTAACTTTGAGATCTCTGGTACTGTATCTTTAGGACTGGTACTGTAACTTTAGTTCTCTGGTACTGTAACTTTAGGACTCTGGTACTGTAACTTTAGGACTGGTACTGTAAATTTGGGACTCTGGTACTGTATCTTTAGGACTATGGTACTGTAAGTTCAGGGCTCTTGTACTGTAACTTTTGGACTCTGGTACTGTATCTTTAGGACTGGTACTGTAACTTTGAGATCTCTGGTACTGTATCTTTAGGACTCTGGGACTGTAACTTTAGGACTCTTGTACTAAATCTTTAGGACTTTGGTACTGTAACTTTAGGACTCTCGTCCTGTAACTTTAGGACTCTGGTACTGTAACTTTAGGACTCTGGAACTGTAACTTTAGGACTGGTACTGTAACTTTAGGACTCTGGAACTGTAACTTTATTACTCTGGTACTGTTACTTTAGGACTCTGGTACTGTAACTTTTGGACTCTGGTACTGTAACTTTAGGACTCTGGTACTGTAACTTTAGGACTCTGGTACTGTAACTTTAGGACTCTGGTACTGTAACTTTAGGACTCTGGTACTGTAACTTTAGGACTCTGATACTGTAACTTTATTACTCTGGTACTGTAACTTTAGGACTCTGGTACTGAAACTTTAGTTCTCTGGTACTGTAACTTTAGGACTCTGGTACTGTAACTTTAGGACTCTGGTACTGTAACTTTAGGACTCTGATACTGTAACTTTATTACTCTGGTACTGTAACTTTAGGACTCAGGTACTGAAACTTTAGTTCTCTGGTACTGTAACTTTAGGACTCTGGTACTGTAACTTTAGGACTGTTACTGTGACTTTAGGACTCTGGTACTGTATCTTTAGGACTATGGTACTGTAACTTTAGGGCTCTTGTACTGTAACTTTAGGACTCTGGTACTGTATCTTTAGGACTGGAACTGTAACTTTAGTGCTCTTGTCCTGTAACTTTAGGACTCTGGTACTGTAACTTTAGGACTGGTAATGTAACTTTGAGATCTCTGGTACTGTATCTTTAGGACTGGTACTGTAACTTTAGTACTCTGGTACTGTAACTTTAGGACTCTGGTACTGTATCTTTAGGACTCAGGTACTGTAACTTTAGGACTCTGATACTGTAACTTTTGTACTCTGGTACTGTAACTTTAGGACTCTGGTACTGTATCTTTAGGACTCTGGGACTGTAACTTTAGGACTCTTGTACTAAATCTTTAGGACTTTGGTACTGTAACTTTAGGACTCTGTTCTTGTAACTTTAGGAGTCTGGTACTGTAACTTTAATACTCTTGTCCTGTAACTTTAGGACTCTGGTACTGTAACCTTAGTACTCTGGTACTGTTACTTTAGGACTCTGGTACTGTAACTTATGGACTCTGGTACTGTAACATTAGGACTGGTACTGTAACTTTAGGACTCTGGTACTGTAACTTTAGGACTATGGTACTGTAACTTTAGGGCTCTTGTACTGTAACTTTAGGACTCTGGTACTGTATCTTTAGGACTGGAACTGTAACTTTAGTTCTCTTGTCCTGTAACTTTAGGACTCTGGTACTGTAACTTTAGGACTGGTAATGTAACTTTGAGATCTCTGGTACTGTATCTTTAGGACTGGTACTGTAACTTTAGTACTCTGGTACTGTAACTTTAGGACTCTGGTACTGTATCTTTAGGACTCAGGTACTGTAACTTTAGGACTCTGATACTGTAACTTTTGTACTCTGGTACTGTAACTTTAGGACTCTCTTACTGAAACTTTAGTTCTCTGGTACTGTAACTTTAGGACTCTGGTACTGTATCTTTAGGACTCTGGGACTGTAACTTTAGGACTCTTGTACTAAATCTTTAGGACTTTGGTACTGTAACTTTAGGACTCTGTTCTTGTAACTTTAGGACTCTGGTACTGTAACTTTAATACTCTTGTCCTGTAACTTTAGGACTCTGGTACTGTAACCTTAGTACTCTGGTACTGTTACTTTAGGACTCTGGTACTGTAACTTATGGACTCTGGTACTGTAACATTAGGACTGGTACTGTAACTTTAGGACTCTGGTACTGTAACTTTAGGACTCTGGTACTGTAACTTTAGGACTTTGGTACTGTAACTTTAGGACTCTGGTAATGTAACTTTAGGACTCTGGTATTGTAACTTTAGGACTGGTACTGTAACTTTAGGACTCTGGTACTGTAACTTCTAGGACTCTGGTACTGTAACTTTAGGACTATGGTACTGTAACTTTAGGACTGGTACTGTATCTTTAGGACTATGGTACTGTTACTTTAGGACTGGTACTGTAACTTTAGGACTCTGATACTGTAACTTTTGTACTCTGGTACTGTAACTTTAGGACTCTCTTACTGAAACTTTAGTTCTCTGGTACTGTAACTTTAGGACTCTGGTACTGTAACTTTAGGACTGGTACTGTAACTTTGGGACTCTGGTACTGTATCTTTAGGACTATGGTACTGTAAGTTTAGGGCTCTTGTACTGTATCTTTAGGACAGGTACTGTAACTTTAGTACTCTTGTCCTGTAACTTTAGGACTCTGGTACTGTAACTTTAGGACTGGTACTGTAACTTTGAGATCTCTGGTACTGTATCTTTAGGACTCTGGGACTGTAACTTTAGGAATCTTGTACTAAATCTTTAGGACTTTGGTACTGTAACTTTAGGACTCTGGTCTTGTAACTTTAGGACTCTGGTACTGTAACTTTAATCCTCTTGTCCTGTAACTTTAGGACTCTGGTACTGTAACTTTAGTACTCTGGTACTGTTACTTTAGGACTCTGGTACTGTAACTTTTGGACTCTGGTACTGTAACTTTAGGACTGGTACTGTAACTTTAGGACTCTGGGACTGTAACTTTAGGACTCTGGTACTGTAACTTTAGGACTCTGGTACTGTAACTTTAGGACTCTGGTACTGTAACTTTAGGACTCTGGTACGGTAACTTTAGGACTCTGATACTGTAACTTTATTACTCTGGTACTGTAACTTTAGGACTCTGGTACTGTAACTTTAGTACTCTGGTACTGTTACTTTAGGACTCTGGTACTGTAACTTTTGGACTCTGGTACTGTAACTTTAGGACTGGTACTGTAACTTTAGGACTCTGGGACTGTAACTTTAGGACTCTGGTACTGTAACTTTAGGACTCTGGTACTGTAACTTTAGGACTCTGGTACTGTAACTTTAGGACTCTGGTACGGTAACTTTAGGACTCTGATACTGTAACTTTATTACTCTGGTACTGTATCTTTAGGACTGGTACTGTAACTTTAGTACTCTGGTACTGTAACTTTAGGACTCTGGTACTGTATCTTTAGGACTCAGGTACTGTAACTTTAGGACTCTGATACTGTAACTTTTGTACTCTGGTACTGTAACTTTAGGACTCTGGTACTGTATCTTTAGGACTCTGGGACTGTAACTTTAGGACTCTTGTACTAAATCTTTAGGACTTTGGTACTGTAACTTTAGGACTCTGTTCTTGTAACTTTAGGAGTCTGGTACTGTAACTTTAATACTCTTGTCCTGTAACTTTAGGACTCTGGTACTGTAACCTTAGTACTCTGGTACTGTTACTTTAGGACTCTGGTACTGTAACTTATGGACTCTGGTACTGTAACATTAGGACTGGTACTGTAACTTTAGGACTCTGGTACTGTAACTTTAGGACTATGGTACTGTAACTTTAGGACTCTTGTACTGTAACTTTAGGACTCTGGTACTGTATCTTTAGGACTGGAACTGTAACTTTAGTTCTCTTGTCCTGTAACTTTAGGACTCTGGTACTGTAACTTTAGGACTGGTAATGTAACTTTGAGATCTCTGGTACTGTATCTTTAGGACTGGTACTGTAACTTTAGTACTCTGGTACTGTAACTTTAGGACTCTGGTACTGTATCTTTAGGACTCAGGTACTGTAACTTTAGGACTCTGATACTGTAACTTTTGTACTCTGGTACTGTAACTTTAGGACTCTCTTACTGAAACTTTAGTTCTCTGGTACTGTAACTTTAGGACTCTGGTACTGTATCTTTAGGACTCTGGGACTGTAACTTTAGGACTCTTGTACTAAATCTTTAGGACTTTGGTACTGTAACTTTAGGACTCTGTTCTTGTAACTTTAGGACTCTGGTACTGTAACTTTAATACTCTTGTCCTGTAACTTTAGGACTCTGGTACTGTAACCTTAGTACTCTGGTACTGTTACTTTAGGACTCTGGTACTGTAACTTATGGACTCTGGTACTGTAACATTAGGACTGGTACTGTAACTTTAGGACTCTGGTACTGTAACTTTAGGACTCTGGTACTGTAACTTTAGGACTTTGGTACTGTAACTTTAGGACTCTGGTAATGTAACTTTAGGACTCTGGTATTGTAACTTTAGGACTGGTACTGTAACTTTAGGACTCTGGTACTGTAACTTCTAGGACTCTGGTACTGTAACTTTAGGACTATGGTACTGTAACTTTAGGACTGGTACTGTATCTTTAGGACTATGGTACTGTTACTTTAGGACTGGTACTGTAACTTTAGGACTCTGATACTGTAACTTTTGTACTCTGGTACTGTAACTTTAGGACTCTCTTACTGAAACTTTAGTTCTCTGGTACTGTAACTTTAGGACTCTGGTACTGTAACTTTAGGACTGGTACTGTAACTTTGGGACTCTGGTACTGTATCTTTAGGACTATGGTACTGTAAGTTTAGGGCTCTTGTACTGTATCTTTAGGACAGGTACTGTAACTTTAGTACTCTTGTCCTGTAACTTTAGGACTCTGGTACTGTAACTTTAGGACTGGTACTGTAACTTTGAGATCTCTGGTACTGTATCTTTAGGACTCTGGGACTGTAACTTTAGGAATCTTGTACTAAATCTTTAGGACTTTGGTACTGTAACTTTAGGACTCTGGTCTTGTAACTTTAGGACTCTGGTACTGTAACTTTAATCCTCTTGTCCTGTAACTTTAGGACTCTGGTACTGTAACTTTAGTACTCTGGTACTGTTACTTTAGGACTCTGGTACTGTAACTTTTGGACTCTGGTACTGTAACTTTAGGACTGGTACTGTAACTTTAGGACTCTGGGACTGTAACTTTAGGACTCTGGTACTGTAACTTTAGGACTCTGGTACTGTAACTTTAGGACTCTGGTACTGTAACTTTAGGACTCTGGTACGGTAACTTTAGGACTCTGATACTGTAACTTTATTACTCTGGTACTGTAACTTTAGGACTCAGGTACTGAAACTTTAGTTCTCTGGTACTGTAACTTTAGGACTGGTACTGTGACTTTGGGACTCTGGTACTGTATCTTTAGGACTATGGTACTGTAACTTTAGGGCTCTTGTACTGTAACTTTAGGACTCTGGTACTGTAACTTTAGAACTGGTACTGTAACTTTAGGACTCTGGTACTGTAACTTCTAGGACTCTGGTACTGTAACTTTAGGACTATGGCACTGTAACTTTAGGACTGGTACTGTATCTTTAGGACTATGGTACTGTAACTTTAGGACTGTTACTGTAACTTTAGTACTCTGGTACTGTAACTTTAGTAATCTGGTACTGTAACTTTAGGACTCTGGTACTGTAACTTTAGTACTCTGGTACTGTAACTTTAGGACTCTGGTACTGTAACTTTAGTACTCTGGTACTGTAACTTTAGGACTCTGGTACTGTAACTTTAGGACTGGTACTGTAACTTTGGGACTCTGGTACTGTATCTTTAGGACTATGGTACTGTAGCTTTAGGACTCTTGTCCTGTAACTGTAGGACTCTGGTACTGTAACTTTAGGACTGGTACTGTAACTTTATGACTCTGGTGCTGTAACTTTAGGACTATGGTACTGTAACTTTAGGACTCTGGTACTGTAACTTTAGTACTCTGGTACTGTAACTTTAGGACTCTGGTACTGTAACTTTAGGACTCTGGTACTGTATCTTTAGGACTCTCGTACTCTAACTTTAGGACTCTGGTACTGTATCTTTAGGACTGGTACTGTAACTTTAGTACTCTTGTCCTTTAACTTTAGGACTCTGATACTGTAAATTTAGGACTCTGGTACTGTAACTTTAGGACTCTGGTACTGTAACTTTAGGACTCTGGTACTGTAACTTTAGGACTCTGGTACTGTAACTTTAGTACTCTGGTACTGTAACTTTAGGACTCTGGTACTGTAACTTTAGTACTCTGGTACTGTAACTTTAGGACTGGTACTGTAACTTTAGTACTATGGTACTGTAACTTTAGGGCTTTTGTACTGTAACTTTAGGACTCTGGTACTGTATCTTTAGGACTGGAACTGTAACTTTAGTACTCTTGTCCTGTAACTTTAGGACTCTGGTACTGTAACTTTAGGACTGGTAATGTAACTTTGAGATCTCTGGTACTGTATCTTTAGGACTGGTACTGTAACTTTAGTACTCTGGTACTGTAACTTTAGGACTCTGGTACTGTATCTTTAGGACTCTGGTACTGTAACTTTAGGACTCTGATACTGTCACTTTTGTACTCTGGTACTGTAACTTTAGGACTCTCTTACTGAAACTTTAGTTCTCTGATACTGTAACTTTAGGACTCTGGTACTGTATCTTTAGGACTGGAACTGTAACTTTAGGACTCTGGAACTGTAACTTTAGGACTCTGATACTGTAACTTTAGTACTCTGGTACTGTAACTTAAGGACTCTGGTACTGAAACTTTAGTACTCTTGTACTGTAACTTTAGGACTCTGGTACTGTAACTTTAGGACTGGTACTGTAACTTTGGGACTCTGGTACTGTATCTTTAGGACTATGGTACTGTAACTTTAGGGCTCTTGTACTGTAACTTTAGGACTCTGGTACTGTATCTTTAGGACTGGTACTGTAACTTTAGTACTCTTGTCCTCTAACTTTAGGACTCTGGTACTGTAACTTTAGGACTGGTAATGTAACTTTGAGATCTCTGGTACTGTATCTTTAGGACTGGTACTGTAACTTTAGTTCTCTGGTACTGTAACTTTAGGACTCTGGTACTGTAACTTTAGGACTGGTACTGTAACTTTGGGACTCTGGTACTGTATCTTTAGGACTATGGTACTGTAAGTTTAGGGCTCTTGTACTGTAACTTTTGGACTCTGGTACTGTATCTTTAGGACTGGTACTGTAACTTTAGTACTCTTGTCCTGTAACTTTAGGACTCTGGTACTGTAACTTTAGGACTGGTACTGTAACTTTGAGATCTCTGGTACTGTATCTTTAGGACTCTGGGACTGTAACTTTAGGACTCTTGAACTAAATCTTTAGGACTTTGGTACTGTAACTTTAGGACTCTGGTCCTGTAACTTTAGGACTCTGGTACTGTAACTTTAGGACTCTGGAACTGTAACTTTAGGACTGGTACTGTAACTTTAGGACTCTGGAACTGTAACTTTATTACTCTGGTACTGTTACTTTAGGACTCTGGTACTGTAACCTTTGGACTCTGGTACTGTAACTTTAGGACTCTGGTACTGTAACTTTAGGACTCTGGTACTGTAACTTTAGGACTCTGGTACTGTAACTTTAGGACTCTGATACTGTAACTTTATTACTCTGGTACTGTAACTTTGGGACTCTGGTACTGAAACTTTAGTTCTCTGGTACTGTAACTTTAGGACTCTGGTACTGTAACTTTAGGACTCTGGTACTGTAACTGTAGGACTCTGATACTGTAACTTTATTACTCTGGTACTGTAACTTTGGGACTCTGGTACTGAAACTTTAGTTCTCTGGTACTGTAACTTTAGGACTCAGGTACTGAAACTTTAGTTCTCTGGTACTGTAACTTTAGGACTCTGGTACTGTAACTTTAGGACTGTTACTGTGACTTTAGGACTCTGGTACTGTATCTTTAGGACTATGGTACTGTAACTTTAGGGCTCTTGTACTGTAACTTTAGGACTCTGGTACTGTATCTTTAGGACTGGAACTGTAACTTTAGTGCTCTTGTCCTGTAACTTTAGGACTCTGGTACTGTAACTTTAGGACTGGTAATGTAACTTTGAGATCTCTGGTACTGTATCTTTAGGACTGGTACTGTAACTTTAGGACTCTGGTACTGTATCTTTAGGACTCTGGTACTGTAACTCTAGGACTGGTACTGTAACTTTAGTTCTCTGGTACTGTAACTTTAGGACTCTGGTACTGTAACTTTGAGATCTCTGGTACTGTATCTTTAGGACTGGTACTGTAACTTTAGTACTCTGGTACTGTAACTTTAGGACTCTGGTACTGTATCTTTAGGACTCTGGTACTGTAACTTTAGGACTCTGATACTGTAACTTTTGTACTCTGGTACTGTAACTTTAGGACTCTCTTACTGAAACTTTAGTTCTCTGGTACTGTAACTTTAGGACTCTGGTACTGTAACTTTAGGACTAGTACTGTAACTTTGGGACTCTGGTACTGTATCTTTAGGACTATGGTACTGTAAGTTTAGGGCTCTTGTACTGTATCTTTAGGACTGGTACTGTAACTTTAGTACTCTTGTCCTGTAACTTTAGGACTCTGGTACTGTAACTTTAGGACTGGTACTGTAACTTTGAGATCTCTGGTACTGTATCTTTAGGACTCTGGGACTGTAACTTTAGGACTCTTGTACTAAATCTTTAGGACTTTGGTACTGTAACTTTAGGACTCTGGTCTTGTAACTTTAGGACTCTGGTACTGTAACTTTAATACTCTTGTCCTGTAACTTTAGGACTCTGGTACTGTAACTTTAGTACTCTGGTACTGTTACTTTAGGACTCTGGTACTGTAACTTTTGGACTCTGGTACTGTAACTTTAGGACTGGTACTGTAACTTTAGGACTCTGGTACTGTAACTTTAGGACTCTGGTACTGTAACTTTAGGACTCTGGTATTGTAACTTTAGGACTCTGGTACTGTAACTTTAGGACTCTGGTAATGTAACTTTAGGACTCTGATACTGTAACTTTATTACTCTGGTACTGTAACTTTAGGACTCAGGTACTGAAACTTTAGTTCTCTGGTACTGTAACTTTAGGACTCTGGTACTGTAACTTTAGGACTGGTACTGTGACTTTGGGACTCTGGTACTGTATCTGTAGGACTATGGTACTGTAACTTTAGGGCTCTTGTACTGTAACTTTAGGACTCTGGTACTGTAACTTTAGGACTGGTACTGTGACTTTGGGACTCTGGTACTGTATCTGTAGGACTATGGTACTGTAACTTTAGGGCTCTTGTACTGTAACTTTAGGACTCTGGTACTGTAACTTTAGGACTGGTACTGTAACTTTAGGACTCTGGTACTTTAACTTCTAGGACTCTGGTATTGTAACTTTAGGACTATGGTACTGTAACTTTAGTACTGGTACTGTATCTTTAGGACTATGGTACTGTAACTTTAGGACTGGTACTGTAACTTTAGTACTCTGGTACTGTAACTTTAGTAATCTGGTACTGTAACTTTAGGACTCTGGTACTGTAACTTTAGTACTCTGGTACTGTAACTTTAGGACTCTGGTACTGTAGCTTTAGGACTCTTGTCCTGTAACTGTAGGACTCTGGTACTGTAACTTTAGGACTGGTACTGTAACTTTAGGACTCTGGTACTGTAACTTTAGGACTCTGGTACTGTAACTTTAGGACTCTGGTACTGTAACTTTAGTACTCTGGTACTGTAACTTTAGGACTCTGGTACTGTAACTTTAGTACTCTGGTACTGTAACTTTAGGACTCTGGTACTGTAACTTTAGGACTGGTACTGTAACTTTAGTTCTCTGGTACTGTAACTTTAGGACTGGTACTGTAACTTTGAGATCTCTGGTACCGTATCTTTAGGACTCTGATACTGTAACTTTTGTACTCTGGTACTGTAACTTTAGGACTCTCTTACTGAAACTTTAGTTCTCTGGTACTGTAACTTTAGGACTCTGGTACTGTAACTTTAGGACTAGTACTGTAACTTTGGGACTCTGGTACTGTATCTTTAGGACTATGGTACTGTAAGTTTAGGGCTCTTGTACTGTAACTTTAGGACTGGTACTGTAACTTTAGTACTCTTGTCCTGTAACTTTAGGACTCTGGTACTGTAACTTTAGGACTGGTACTGTAACTTTGAGATCTCTGGTACTGTATCTTTAGGACTCTGGGACTGTAACTTTAGGACTCTTGTACTAAATCTTTAGGACTTTGGTACTGTAACTTTAGGACTCTGGTCTTGTAACTTTAGGACTCTGGTACTGTAACTTTAATACTCTTGTCCTGTAACTTTAGGACTCTGGTACTGTAACTTTAGTACTCTGGTACTGTTACTTTAGGACTCTGGTACTGTAACTTTTGGACTCTGGTACTGTAACTTTAGGACTGGTACTGTATCTTTAGGACTCTGGTACTGTAACTTTAGGACTCTGGTACTGTAACTTTAGGACTCTGGTACTGTAACTTTAGGACTCTGGTACTGTAACTTTAGGACTCTGGTAATGTAACTTTAGGACTCTGATACTGTAACTTTATTACTCTGGTACTGTAACTTTAGGACTCAGGTACTGAAACTTTATTTCTCTGGTACTGTAACTTTAGGACTCTGGTACTGTAACTTTAGGACTGGTACTGTGACTTTGGGACTCTGGTACTGTATCTGTAGGACTATGGTACTGTAACGTTAGGGCTCTTGTACTGTAACTTTAGGACTCTGGTACTGTAACTTTAGGACTGGTACTGTGACTTTGGGACTCTGGTACTGTATCTGTAGGACTATGGTACTGTAACTTTAGGGCTCTTGTACTGTAACTTTAGGACTCTGGTACTGTAACTTTAGGACTGGTACTGTAACTTTAGGACTCTGGTACTTTAACTTCTAGGACTCTGGTATTGTAACTTTGGGACTATGGTACTGTAACTTTAGGACTGGTACTGTATCTTTAGGACTATGGTACTGTAACTTTAGGACTGGTACTGTAACTTTAGTACTCTGGTACTGTAACTTTAGTAATCTGGTACTGTAACTTTAGGACTCTGGTACTGTAACTTTAGTACTCTGGTACTGTAACTTTAGGACTCTGGTACTGTAGCTTTAGGACTCTTGTCCTGTAACTGTAGGACTCTGGTACTGTAACTTTAGGACTGGTACTGTAACTTTAGGACTCTGGTACTGTAACTTTAGGACTCTGGTACTGTAACTTTAGGACTCTGGTACTGTAACTTTAGTACTCTGGTACTGTAACTTTAGGACTCTGGTACTGTAACTTTAGTACTCTGGTACTGTAACTTTAGGACTCTGGTACTGTAACTTTAGGACTGGTACTGTAACTTTAGTTCTCTGGTACTGTAACTTTAGGACTGGTACTGTAACTTTGAGATCTCTGGTACCGTATCTTTAGGACTCTGGTACTGTAACTTTAGGACTCTGGTACTGTAACTTTAGGACTCTGGTACTGTAACTTTAATACACTGGTACTGTAACTTTAGTACTCTTGTACTGTATCTTTAGGACTGGTACTGTAACTTTATTACTCTGGTACTGGAACTTTAATACTCTTGTACTGTAACTTTAGGACTCTGGTACTGTAACTTTAGGACTCTGGTACTGTAACTTTAGGACTGGTACTGTAACTTTAGGACTCTGGTACTGTAACTTTAGGGCTCTTGTACTGTAACTTTAGGACTCTGGTACTGTATCTTTAGGACTCTGGTTCTGTAACTTTAGGACTGGTACTGTAACTTTAGTTCTCTGGTACTTTAACTTTAGGACTCTGGTACTGTAACTTTAGTACTCTGGTACTGTAACTTTAGTACTCTGGTACTGTAACTTTAGGACTCTGGTACTGTAACTTTAGGACTGGTACTGTAACTTTAGTTCTTTTGTACTTTAACTTTAGGACTGGTACTGTAACTGTAGTACTCTGGTACTGTAACTTTAGGACTCTGGTACTGTATCTTTAGGACTATGGTACTGTAAGTTTAGGGCTCTTGTACTGTATCTTTAGGACTGGTACTGTAACTTTGAGATCTCTGGTACTGTATCTTTAGGACTCTGGGACTGTAATTTAGGACTCTTGTACTAAATCTTTAGGACTTTGGTACTGTAACTTTAGGACTCTGGTCTTGTAACTTTAGGACTCTGGTACTGTAACTTTAATACTCTTGTCCTGTAACTTTAGGACTCTGGTACTGTAACTTTAGTACTCTGGTACTGTTACTTTAGGACTCTGGTACTGTAACTTTTGGACTCTGGTACAGTAACTTTAGGACTCTGGTTCTGTAACTTTAGGACTCTGGTACTGTAACTTTAGGACTCTGGTACTGTAACTTCTAGGACTCTGGTACTGTAAATTTAGGACTATGGTACTGTAACTTTAGGACTGGTACTGTATCTTTAGGACTATGGTACTGTAACTTTAGGACCTGTACTGTAACTTTAGTACTCTGGTACTGTAACTTTAGTAATCTGGTACTGTAACTTTAGGACTCTGGTACTGTAACTTTAGTACTCTCGTACTGTAACTTTAGGACTCTGGTACTGTAACTTTAGGACTCTGGTACTGTAACTTTAGGACTGGTACTGTAACTTTGGGACTCTGGTACTGTATCTTTAGGACTTTGGTACTGTAGCTTTAGGACTCTTGTCCTGTAACTGTAGGACTCTGGTACTGTAACTTTAGGACTGGTACTGTAACTTTAGGACTCTGGTACTGTAACTTTAGGACTCTGGTACTGTAACTTTAGGACTCTGGTACTGTAACTTTAGTACTCTGGTACTGTAACTTTAGGACTCTGGTACTGTAACTTTAGTACTCTGGTACTGTAACTTTAGGACTCTGGTACTGTAACTTTAGGACTGGTACTGTAACTTTATTACTCTGGTACTGGAACTTTAATACTCTGGTACTGTAACTTTAGGACTCTGGTACTGTAACTTTAGGACTCTGGTACTGTAACTTTAGGACTGGTACTGTAACTTTAGGACTCTGGTACTGTAACTTTAGGGCTCTTGTACTGTAACTTTAGGACTCTGGTACTGTATCATTAGGACTCTGGTACTGTAACTTTAGGACTCTGGTACTGTAACTATAGGACTCTGATACTGTAACTTTATTACTCTGGTACTGTAACTTTAGGACTCAGGTACTGAAACTTTAGTTCTCTGGTACTGTAACTTTAGGACTCTGGTACTGTAACTTTAGGACTGGTACTGTGACTTTGGGACTCTGGTACTGTATCTTTAGGACTGGTACTGTAACTTTAGGACTCTGGTACTGTAACTTCTAGGACTCTGGTACTGTAACTTTAGGACTGGTACTGTAACTTTAGTTCTCTGGTACTGTAACTTTAGGACTGGTACTGTAACTTTGAGATCTCTGGTATCGTATCTTTAGGACTCTGGTACTGTAACTTTAGGACTATGGTACTGTAACTTTAGGACTCTGGTACTGTAACTTTAATACACTGGTACTGTAACTTTAGTACTCTTGTACTGTATCTTTAGGACTGGTACTGTAACTTTATTACTCTGGTACTGGAACTTTAATACTCTGGTACTGTAACTTTAGGACTCTGGTACTGTAACTTTAGGACTCTGGTACTGTAACTTTAGGACTGGTACTGTAACTTTAGGACTCTGGTACTGTAACTTTAGGGCTCTTGTACTGTAACTTTAGGACTCTGGTACTGTATCATTAGGACTCTGGTACTGTAACTTTAGGACTCTGGTACTGTAACTTCTAGGACTCTGGTACTGTAACTTTAGGACTATGGTACTGTAACTTTAGGACTGGTACTGTATCTTTAGGACTATGGTACTTTAACTTTAGCACTGGTACTGTAACTTTAGTACTCTGGTACTGTATCTTTAGTAATCTGGTACTGTAACTTTAGGACTCTGGTACTGTAACTTTAGTACTCTGGTACTGTAACTTTAGGACTCTGTTACTGTAACTTTAGTACTCTGGTACTGTAACTTTAGGACTCTGGTACTGTAACTTTAGGACTGGTACTGTAACTTTGGGACTCTGGTACTGTATCTTTAGGACTTTGGTACTGTAGTTTTAGGACTCTTGTCCTGCAACTGTAGGACTCTGGTACTGTAACTTTAGGACTGGTACTGTAACTTTAGGACTCTGGTACTGTAACTTTAGGACTCTGGTACTGTAACTTTAGGACTCTGGTACTGTAACTTTAGTACTCTGGTACTGTAACTTTAGGACTCTGGTACTGTAACTTTAGTACTCTGGTACTGTAACTTTAGGACTCTGGTACTGTAACTTTAGGACTGGTACTGTAACTTTAGTTCTCTGGTACTGTAACTTTTGGACTGGTAATGTAACTTTGAGATCTCTGGTATCGTATCTTTAGGACTCTGGTACTGTAACTTTAGGACTATGGTACTGTAACTTTAGGACTCTGGTACTGTAACTTTAGGACTCTGGTACTGTAACTTTAGGACTGGTACTGTAACTTTGGGACTCTGGTACTGTATCTTTAGGACTTTGGTACTGTAGCTTTAGGACTCTTGTCCTGTAACTGTAGGACTCTGGTACTGTAACTTTAGGACTGGTACTGTAACTTTAGGACTCTGGTACTGTAACTTTAGGACTCTGCTACTGTAACTTTAGGACTCTGGTACTGTAACTTTAGTACTCTGGTACTGTAACTTTAGGACTCTGGTACTGTAACTTTAGTACTCTGGTACTGTAACTTTAGGACTCTGGTACTGTAACTTTAGGACTGGTACTGTAACTTTAGTTCTCTGGTACTGTAACTTTAGGACTGGTACTGTAACTTTGAGATCTCTGTTATCGTATCTTTAGGACTCTGGTACTGTAACTTTAGGACTATGGTACTGTAACTTTAGGACTCTGGTACTGTAACTTTAATACACTGGTACTGTAACTTTAGTACTCTTGTACTGTATCTTTAGGACTGGTACTGTAACTTTATTACTCTGGTACTGGAACTTTAATACTCTGGTACTGTAACTTTAGGACTCTGGTACTGTAACTTTAGGACTCTGGTACTGTAACTTTAGGACTGGTACTGTAACTTTAGGACTCTGGTACTGTAACTTTAGGGCTCTTGTACTGTAACTTTAGGACTCTGGTACTGTATCATTAGGACTCTGGTACTGTAACTTTAGGACTCTGGTACTGTAACTATAGGACTCTGATACTGTAACTTTATTACTCTGGTACTGTAACTTCAGGACTCAGGTACTGAAACTTTAGTTCTCTGGTACTGTAACTTTAGGACTCTGGTACTGTAACTTTAGGACTGGTACTGTGACTTTGGGACTCTGGTACTGTATCTTTAGGACTGGTACTGTAACTTTAGGACTCTGGTACTGTAACTTTAGGACTCTGGTACTGTAACTTCTAGGACTCTGGTACTGTAACTTTAGGACTGGTACTGTAACTTTAGTTCTCTGGTACTGTAACTTTAGGACTGGTACTGTAACTTTGAGATCTCTGGTATCGTATCTTTAGGACTCTGGTACTGTAACTTTAGTACTCTGGTACTGTAACTTTAGGACTGGTACTGTAACTTTGGGACTCTGTTACTGTATCTTTAGGACTTTGGTACTGTAGTTTTAGGACTCTTGTCCTGTAACTGTAGGACTCTGGTACTGTAACTTTAGGACTGGTACTGTAACTTTAGGACTCTGGTACTGTAACTTTAGGACTCTGGTACTGTAACTTTAGGACTCTGGTACTGTAACTTTAGTACTCTGGTACTGTAACTTTAGGACTCTGGTACTGTAACTTTAGTACTCTGGTACTGTAACTTTAGGACTCTGGTACTGTAACTTTAGGACTGGTACTGTAACTTTGGGACTCTGGTACTGTATCTTTAGGACTTTGGTACTGTAGTTTTAGGACTCTTGTCCTGTAACTGTAGGACTCTGGTACTGTAACTTTAATACACTGGTACTGTAACTTTAGTACTCTTGTACTGTATCTTTAGGACTGGTACTGTAACTTTATTACTCTGGTACTGGAACTTTAATACTCTGGTACTGTAACTTTAGGACTCTGGTACTGTAACTTTAGGACTCTGGTACTGTAACTTTAGGACTGGTACTGTAACTTTAGGACTCTGGTACTGTAACTTTAGGGCTCTTGTACTGTAACTTTAGGACTCTGGTACTGTATCATTAGGACTCTGGTACTGTAACTTTAGGACTGGTACTGTAACTTTAGGGCTCTGGTACTGTAACTTTAGGACTCTGGTACTGTAACTTTAGGACTCTGGTACTGTAACTTTAGGACTGGTACTGTAACTTTAGTTCTCTGGTACTGTAACTTTAGGACTGGTCCTGTAACTGTAGTACTCTGGTACTGTAACTGTAGTACTCTGGTACTGTAACTTTAGGACTGGTACTGTAACTTTGGGACTCTGTTACTGTATCTTTAGGACTTTGGTACTGTAGTTTTAGGACTCTTGTCCTGTAACTGTAGGACTCTGGTACTGTAACTTTAGGACTGGTACTGTAACTTTAGGACTCTGGTACTGTAACTTTAGGACTCTGGTACTGTAACTTTAGGACTCTGGTACTGTAACTTTAGTACTCTGGTACTGTAACTTTAGGACTCTGGTACTGTAACTTTAGTACTCTGGTACTGTAACTTTAGGACTCTGGTACTGTAACTTTAGGACTGGTACTGTAACTTTGGGACTCTGGTACTGTATCTTTAGGACTTTGGTACTGTAGTTTTAGGACTCTTGTCCTGTAACTGTAGGACTCTGGTACTGTAACTTTAATACACTGGTACTGTAACTTTAGTACTCTTGTACTGTATCTTTAGGACTGGTACTGTAACTTTATTACTCTGGTACTGGAACTTTAATACTCTGGTACTGTAACTTTAGGACTCTGGTACTGTAACTTTAGGACTCTGGTACTGTAACTTTAGGACTGGTACTGTAACTTTAGGACTCTGGTACTGTAACTTTAGGGCTCTTGTACTGTAACTTTAGGACTCTGGTACTGTATCATTAGGACTCTGGTACTGTAACTTTAGGACTGGTACTGTAACTTTAGGGCTCTGGTACTGTAACTTTAGGACTCTGGTACTGTAACTTTAGGACTCTGGTACTGTAACTTTAGGACTGGTACTGTAACTTTAGTTCTCTGGTACTGTAACTTTAGGACTGGTCCTGTAACTGTAGTACTCTGGTACTGTAACTGTAGTACTCTGGTACTGTAACTTTAGGACTCTGGTACTGTAACTTTAGTACTCTGGTACTGTAACTTTAGGACTGGTACTGTAACTTTAGTTCTCTGGTACTGTAACTTTAGGACTGGTACTGTAACTTTAGTACTCTGGTACTGTATCTTTAGGACTCTGGTACTGTAACTTTAGGACTCTGGTACTGTAACTTTAGTACTCTGGTACTGTAACTTTAGGACTGGTACTGTAACTTTAGGACTCTGGTACTATAACTTTAGAACTCTGGTACTGTATCTTTAGTACTCTGGTATTGGAACTTTAATACTCTGGTACTGTAAATTTAGTACTCTTGTACTGTATCTTTAGGACTGGTACTGTAACTTTATTACTCTGGTACTGGAACTTTAATACTCTGGTACTGGAACTTTAGGACTCTGGTACTGTAACTTTAGGACTCTGGTACTGTAACTTTAGGACTGGTACTGTAACTTTAGGACTCTGGTACTGTAACTTTAGGGCTCTTGTACTGTAACTTTAGGACTCTGGTACTGTATCATTAGGACTCTGGTACTGTAACTTTAGGACTCTGGTACTGTAACTTTAGGACTCTGATACTGTAACTTTATTACTCTGGTACTGTAACTTTAGGACTCAGGTACTGAAACTTTAGTTATCTGGTACTGTAACTTTAGGACTCTGGTACTGTAACTTTAGGACTGGTACTGTGACTTTGGGACTCTGGTACTGTATCTTTAGGACTGGTACTGTAACTTTAGGACTCTGGTACTGTAACTTCTAGGACTCTGGTACTGTAACTTTAGGACTGGTACTGTAACTTTAGTTCTCTGGTACTGTAACTTTAGGACTGGTACTGTAACTTTGAGATCTCTGGTATGGTATCTTTAGTACTCTTGTACTGTATCTTTAGGACTGGTACTGTAACTTTATTACTCTGGTACTGGAACTTTAAAACTCTGGTACTGTAACTTTAGGACTCTGGTACTGGAACTTCTAGGACTCTGGTACTGTAACTTTAGGACTGGTACTGTAACTTTAGTTCTCTGGTACTGTAACTTTAGGACTGGTACTGTAACTTTGAGATCTCTGGTATCGTATCTTTAGTACTCTTGTACTGTATCTTTAGGACTGGTACTGTAACTTTATTACTCTGGTACTGGAACTTTAATACTCTGGTACTGTAACTTTAGGACTCTGGTTCTGTAACTTTAGGACTCTGGTACTGTAACTTTAGGACTGGTACTGTAACTTTAGGACTCTGGTACAGTAACTTTAGGGCTCTTGTACTGTAACTTTAGGACTCTGGTACTGTATCATTAGGACTCTGGTACTGTAACTTTAGGACTCTGGTACTGTAACTTTAGGACTCTGGTACTGTATCTTTAGGACTGGTACTTTAACTTTAGTACTCTTGTCCTTTAACTTTAGGACTCTGATACTGTAAATTTAGGACTCTGTTACTGTAACTTTAGGACTCTGGTACTGTAACATTAGGACTCTGGTACTGTAACTTTAGGACTTTGGTACTGTAACTTTAGTACTCTGGTACTGTAACTTTAGGACTGGTACTGTAACTTTAGTTCTCTGGTACTGTAACTTTAGGACTGGTACTGTAACTTTAGTACTCTGGTACTGTAACTTTAGGACTCTGGTACTGTAACTTTAGGACTCTGGTACTGTAACTTTAGGACTCTGGTACTGTAACTTTAGTACTCTGGTACTTTAACTTTAGGACTGGTTCTGTAACTTTAGTTCTCTGGTACTGTAACTTTAGGACTGGTACTGTAACTTTAGTACTCTGGTACTGTATCTTTAGGACTCTGGTACTGTAACTTTAGGACTCTGGTACTGTAACTTTAGGACTGGTACTGTAACTTTAGGACTCTGGTACTGTATCTTCAGTACTCTGGTATTGGAACTTTAATACTCTGGTACTGTAACTTTAGTACTCTTGTACTGTATCTTTAGGACTGGTACTGTAACTTTAGTACTCTGGTCCTGTAACTTTAGGGCTCTTGTACTGTAACTTTAGGACTCTGGTACTGTATCTTTAGGACTGGTACTGTAACTGTAGTACTCTGGTACTGTAACTTTAGGACTCTGGTACTGTATCTTTAGGACTCTGGTACTGTAACTTTAGGACTCTGGTACTGTAACTTTAGTACTCTGGTACTGTAACTTTAGGACTCTGGTACTGTATCTTTAGGACTGGTACTGTAACTTTAGTACTCTTGTACTGTAACTTTAGTACTCTGGTACTGTAACTTTAGGACTCTGGTACTGTAACTTTAGGACTGGTACTGTAACTTTAGTTCTCTGGTACTGTAACTTTAGGACTGGTACTGTAACTCTAGTACACTGGTACTGTAACTTTAGGACTCTGGTACTGTATCTTTAGGACTCTCGTACAGTAACTTTAGGACTCTGGTACTGTAACTTTAGTACTCTGGTACTGTAACTTTAGGACTGGTACTGTAACTTTAGTTCTCTGGTACTGTAACTTTAGGACTGGTACTGTAACTTTAGTACTCTGGTACTGTATCTTTAGGACTCTGGTACTGTAACTTTAGGACTCTGGTACTGTAACTTTAGTACTCTGGTATTGGAACTTTAATACTCTGGTACTGTAACTTTAGTACTCTTGTACTGTATCTTTAGGACTGGTACTGTAACTTTAGTACTCTGGTCCTGTAACTTTAGGGCTCTTGTACTGTAACTTTAGGACTCTGGTACTGTATCTTTAGGACTGGTACTGTATCTTTAGGACTATGGTACTGTAACTTTAGGACTGGTACTGTAACTTTAGTACTCTGGTACTGTAACTTTAGTAATCTGGTACTGTAACTTTAGGACTCTGGTACTGTAACTTTAGTACTCTGGTACTGTAACTTTAGGACTCTGTTACTGTAACTTTAGTACTCTGGTACTGTAACTTTAGGACTCTGGTACTGTAACTTTAGGACTGGTACTGTAACTTTGGGACTCTGGTACTGTATCTTTAGGACTTTGGTACTGTAGCTTTAGGACTCTTGTCCTGTAACTGTAGGACTCTGGTACTGTAACTTTAGAACTGGTACTGTAACTTTAGGACTCTGGTACTGTAACTTTAGGACTCTGGTACTGTAACTTTAGGACTCTGGTACTGTAACTTTAGTACTCTGGTACTGTAACTTTAGGACTGGTACTGTAACTTTAGTACTCTGGTACTGTAACTTTAGGACTCTGGTACTGTAACTTTAGGACTGGTACTGTAACTTTAGTTCTCTGGTACTGTAACTTTAGGACTGGTACTGTAACTTTGAGATCTCTGGTACCGTATCTTTAGGACTCTGGTACTGTAACTTTAGGACTATGGTACTGTAACTTTAGGACTCTGGTACTGTAACTTTAATACACTGGTACTGTAACTTTAGTACTCTTGTACTGTATCTTTAGGACTGGTACTGTAACTTTATTACTCTGGTACTGGAACTTTAATACTCTGGTACTGTAACTTTAGGACTCTGGTACTGTAACTTTAGGACTGGTACTGTAACTTTAGGACTCTGGTACTGTAACTTTAGGGCTCTTGTACTGTAACTTTAGGACTCTGGTACTGTATCATTAGGACTCTGGTACTGTAACTTTAGGACTGGTACTGTAACTTTAGTTCTCTGGTACTGTAACTTTAGGACTCTGGTACTGTAACTTTAGGACTCTGGTACTGTAACTTTAGGACTCTGGTACTGTATCTTTAGGACTGGTACTGTAACTTTAGTACTCTTGTCCTTTAACTTTAGGACTCTGATACTGTAAATTTAGGACTCTGGTACTGTAACTTTAGGACTCTGGTACTGTAACATTAGGACTCTGGTACTGTAACTTTAGGACTTTGGTACTGTAACTTTAGTACTCTGGTACTGTAACTTTAGGACTGGTACTGTAACTTTAGTTCTCTGGTACTGTAACTTTAGGACTGGTACTGTAACTTTAGTACTCTGGTACTGTAACTTTAGGACTCTGGTACTGTAACTTTAGGACTCTGGTACTGTAACTTTAGGACTCTGGTACTGTAACTTTAGTACTCTGGTACTTTAACTTTAGGACTGGTACTGTAACTTTAGTTCTCTGGTACTGTAACTTTAGGACTGGTACTGTAACTTTAGTACTCTGGTACTGTATCTTTAGGACTCTGGTACTGTAACTTTAGGACTCTGGTACTGTAACTTTAGTACTCTGGTACTGTAACTTTAGGACTGGTACTGTAACTTTAGGACTCTGGTACTATAACTTTAGGACTCTGGTACTGTATCTTTAGTACTCTGGTATTGGAACTTTAATACTCTGGTACTGTAACTTTAGGACTCTGGTACTGTATCTTTAGGACTCTGGTACTGTAACTTTAGGACTCTGGTACTGTAACTTTAGGACTGGTAATGTAACTTTAGGACTCTGGTACTGTAACTTTAGGACTCTGGTACTGTAACTTTAGTACTCTGGTACTGTAACTTTAGGACTCTGGTACTGTATCTTTAGGACTGGTACTGTAACTTCAGTACTCTTGTCCTTTAACTTTAGGACTCTGATACTGTAAATTTAGGACTCTGGTACTGTAACTTTAGGACTCTGTTACTGTAACTTTAGGACTCTGGTACTGTAACTTTAGGATTCTGGTACTGTAACTTTAGGATTCTGGTACTGTAACTTTAGGACTCTGGTATTGTATCTTTAGGACTCTGGTACTGTAACTTTAGGACTCTGTTACTGTAACTTTAGGACTGGTACTGTAACTTTAGGACTCTGGTACTGTAACTTTAGTACTCTGGTACTGTAAATTTAGGAGTCTGGTACTGTAACTTTAGGACTCTGGTACTGTAACTTTAGTGCTCTTTACTGTAACTTTAGGACTGGTACTGTAACGTTTGGACTCTGGTACTGTATCTTTATGACTATGGTACTGTAACTTTAGGACTCTGTTACTGTAACTTTAGGACTGGTACTGTAACTTTAGGACACTGGTACTGTAACTTTAGGACTCTGGTACTGTAACTTTAGGACTCTGGTACTGTAACTTTAGTACTCCGGTACTGTAACTTTAGGACTCTGGTACTGTAACTTTAGTACTCTGGTACTGTAACTTTAGGACTCTGGTACTATAACTTTAGGACTGGAACTGTAACTTTGGGACTCTGGTACTGTATCTTTAGGACTTTGGTCCTGTAACTTAAGGACTCGGGTACTGTAACTTTAGGACTGGTACTGTAACTTTAGGACTCTGGTACTGTAACTTTAGGACTCTGGTACTGTATCTTTAGGACTATGGTACTGTAACTTTAGTACTCTTGTCCTCTAACTTTAGGACTCTGGTACTGTAACTTTAGTACTCTGGTACTGTAACCTTAGGACTCTGGTACTGTTACTTTAGGACTGGTACTGTAACTGTAGTACTCTGGTACTGTAACTTTAGGACTCTGGTACTGTAACTTTAGGACTGGTACTGTAACTTTAGGACTCTGGTACTGTAACTTTATGACTCTGGTACTGTAACGTTTGGACTCTGGTACTGTATCTTTATGACTATGGTACTGTTACTTTAGGACTCTGGTACTGTAACTTTTGGACTCTGGTACTGTAACTTTAGGACTGGTACTGTAACTTTAGGACTCTGGTACTGTAACTTTATGACTCTGGTACTGTAACGTTTGGACTCTGGTACTGTATCTTTATGACTATGGTACTGTATCTTTAGGACTCTTGTACTGTATCTTTAGTACTCTGGTACTGTAACTTTAGGACTCTGGTACTGTTACTTTAGGACTGGTACTGTAACTGTAGTACTCTGGTACTGTAACTTTAGGACTCTGGTACTGTAACTTTAGGACTGGTACTGTAACTTTGGGACTCTGGTACTGTAACTTTAGACTCTGGTCCTGTAACTTTAGGACTGGTACTGTAACTTTAGTACTCTGGTCTTGTAACTTTAGGACTGGTACTCTAACGTTTGGACTCTGGTACTGTATCTTTATGACTATGGTACTGAATCTTTAGGACTCTTGTACTGTATCTTTAGTACTCTGGTACTGTAACTTTAGTACTCTGGTAATGTAACTTTAGGACTCTGGTACTGTAACTTTAGTACTCTGATACTGTAACTTTAGGACTCTGGTACTGTATCTTTAGGACTCTGGTCCTGTAACTTTAGGACTCTGGTACTGTAACTTTAGTACTCTGGTACTGTAACTTTAGGACTCTGGTACTGTAACTTTAGTACTCTGGCACTGTAACTTTAGGACTCTGGTACTGTATCTTTAGGACTATGGTATTGTAACTTTAGGACTCTTGTCCTGTAAATTTAGGACTCTGGTACTGTAACTTTAGGACTGGTACTGTAACATTAGGACTCTGGTACTGTAACTTTAGGACTCTGGTACTGTAACTTTAGGACTCTGGTACTGTAACTTTAGTACTCTGGTACTGTAACTTTAGGACTCTGGTACTGTAACTTTAGAACTCTGGTACTGTAACTTTAGGACTCTGGTACTATAACTTTAGGACTGGTACTGTAACTTTGGGACTCTGGTACTGTATCTTTAGGACTTTGGTCCTGTAACTTAAGGACTCGGGTACTGTAACTTTAGGACTGGTACTGTAACTTTAGGACTGGTACTGTAACTTTGGGACTCTGGTACTGTATCTTTAGGACTTTGGTACTGTAGCTTTAGGACTCTTGTCCTGTAACTGTAGGACTCTGGTACTGTAACTTTAGGACTGGTACTGTAACTTTAGGACTCTGGTACTGTAACTTTAGGACTCTGGTACTGTAACTTTAGGACTCTGGTACTGTAACTTTAGTACTCTGGTACTGTAACTTTAGGACTCTGGTACTGTAACTTTAGGACTCTGGTACTGTAACTTTAGGACTCTGGTACTGTAACTTTAGGACTGGTACTGTAACTTTAGGACTCTGGTACTGTAACTTTAGGACTGGTACTGTAACTTTAGGACTCTGGTACTGTAACTTTAGGGCTCTTGTACTGTAACTTTAGGACTCTGGTACTGTATCATTAGGACTCTGGTACTGTAACTTTAGGACTGGTACTGTAACTTTAGTTCTCTGGTACTGTAACTTTAGGACTCTGGTACTGTAACTTTAGGACTCTGGTACTGTAACTTTAGGACTCTGGTACTGTATCTTTAGGACTGGTACTGTAACTTTAGTACTCTTGTCCTTTAACTTTAGGACTCTGATACTGTAAATTTAGGACTCTGGTACTGTAACTTTAGGACTCTGGTACTGTAACATTAGGACTCTGGTACTGTAACTTTAGGACTTTGGTACTGTAACTTTAGTACTCTGGTACTGTAACTTTAGGACTGGTACTGTAACTTTAGTTCTCTGGTACTGTAACTTTAGGACTGGTACTGTAACTTTAGTACTCTGGTACTGTAACTTTAGGACTCTGGTACTGTAACTTTAGGACTCTGGTACTGTAACTTTAGGACTCTGGTACTGTAACTTTAGTACTCTGGTACTTTAACTTTAGGACTGGTACTGTAACTTTAGTTCTCTGGTACTGTAACTTTAGGACTGGTACTGTAACTTTAGTACTCTGGTACTGTATCTTTAGGACTCTGGTACTGTAACTTTAGGACTCTGGTACTGTAACTTTAGTACTCTGGTACTGTAACTTTAGGACTGGTACTGTAACTTTAGGACTCTGGTACTATAACTTTAGGACTCTGGTACTGTATCTTTAGTACTCTGGTATTGGAACTTTAATACTCTGGTACTGTAACTTTAGGACTCTGGTACTGTATCTTTAGGACTCTGGTACTGTAACTTTAGGACTCTGGTACTGTAACTTTAGGACTGGTAATGTAACTTTAGGACTCTGGTACTGTAACTTTAGGACTCTGGTACTGTAACTTTAGTACTCTGGTACTGTAACTTTAGGACTCTGGTACTGTATCTTTAGGACTGGTACTGTAACTTCAGTACTCTTGTCCTTTAACTTTAGGACTCTGATACTGTAAATTTAGGACTCTGGTACTGTAACTTTAGGACTCTGTTACTGTAACTTTAGGACTCTGGTACTGTAACTTTAGGATTCTGGTACTGTAACTTTAGGATTCTGGTACTGTAACTTTAGGACTCTGGTATTGTATCTTTAGGACTCTGGTACTGTAACTTTAGGACTCTGTTACTGTAACTTTAGGACTGGTACTGTAACTTTAGGACTCTGGTACTGTAACTTTAGTACTCTGGTACTGTAAATTTAGGAGTCTGGTACTGTAACTTTAGGACTCTGGTACTGTAACTTTAGTGCTCTTTACTGTAACTTTAGGACTGGTACTGTAACGTTTGGACTCTGGTACTGTATCTTTATGACTATGGTACTGTAACTTTAGGACTCTGTTACTGTAACTTTAGGACTGGTACTGTAACTTTAGGACACTGGTACTGTAACTTTAGGACTCTGGTACTGTAACTTTAGGACTCTGGTACTGTAACTTTAGTACTCCGGTACTGTAACTTTAGGACTCTGGTACTGTAACTTTAGTACTCTGGTACTGTAACTTTAGGACTCTGGTACTATAACTTTAGGACTGGAACTGTAACTTTGGGACTCTGGTACTGTATCTTTAGGACTTTGGTCCTGTAACTTAAGGACTCGGGTACTGTAACTTTAGGACTGGTACTGTAACTTTAGGACTCTGGTACTGTAACTTTAGGACTCTGGTACTGTATCTTTAGGACTATGGTACTGTAACTTTAGTACTCTTGTCCTCTAACTTTAGGACTCTGGTACTGTAACTTTAGTACTCTGGTACTGTAACCTTAGGACTCTGGTACTGTTACTTTAGGACTGGTACTGTAACTGTAGTACTCTGGTACTGTAACTTTAGGACTCTGGTACTGTAACTTTAGGACTGGTACTGTAACTTTAGGACTCTGGTACTGTAACTTTATGACTCTGGTACTGTAACGTTTGGACTCTGGTACTGTATCTTTATGACTATGGTACTGTTACTTTAGGACTCTGGTACTGTAACTTTTGGACTCTGGTACTGTAACTTTAGGACTGGTACTGTAACTTTAGGACTCTGGTACTGTAACTTTATGACTCTGGTACTGTAACGTTTGGACTCTGGTACTGTATCTTTATGACTATGGTACTGTATCTTTAGGACTCTTGTACTGTATCTTTAGTACTCTGGTACTGTAACTTTAGGACTCTGGTACTGTTACTTTAGGACTGGTACTGTAACTGTAGTACTCTGGTACTGTAACTTTAGGACTCTGGTACTGTAACTTTAGGACTGGTACTGTAACTTTGGGACTCTGGTACTGTAACTTTAGACTCTGGTCCTGTAACTTTAGGACTGGTACTGTAACTTTAGTACTCTGGTCTTGTAACTTTAGGACTGGTACTCTAACGTTTGGACTCTGGTACTGTATCTTTATGACTATGGTACTGAATCTTTAGGACTCTTGTACTGTATCTTTAGTACTCTGGTACTGTAACTTTAGTACTCTGGTAATGTAACTTTAGGACTCTGGTACTGTAACTTTAGTACTCTGATACTGTAACTTTAGGACTCTGGTACTGTATCTTTAGGACTCTGGTCCTGTAACTTTAGGACTCTGGTACTGTAACTTTAGTACTCTGGTACTGTAACTTTAGGACTCTGGTACTGTAACTTTAGTACTCTGGCACTGTAACTTTAGGACTCTGGTACTGTATCTTTAGGACTATGGTATTGTAACTTTAGGACTCTTGTCCTGTAAATTTAGGACTCTGGTACTGTAACTTTAGGACTGGTACTGTAACATTAGGACTCTGGTACTGTAACTTTAGGACTCTGGTACTGTAACTTTAGGACTCTGGTACTGTAACTTTAGTACTCTGGTACTGTAACTTTAGGACTCTGGTACTGTAACTTTAGAACTCTGGTACTGTAACTTTAGGACTCTGGTACTATAACTTTAGGACTGGTACTGTAACTTTGGGACTCTGGTACTGTATCTTTAGGACTTTGGTCCTGTAACTTAAGGACTCGGGTACTGTAACTTTAGGACTGGTACTGTAACTTTAGGACTGGTACTGTAACTTTGGGACTCTGGTACTGTATCTTTAGGACTTTGGTACTGTAGCTTTAGGACTCTTGTCCTGTAACTGTAGGACTCTGGTACTGTAACTTTAGGACTGGTACTGTAACTTTAGGACTCTGGTACTGTAACTTTAGGACTCTGGTACTGTAACTTTAGGACTCTGGTACTGTAACTTTAGTACTCTGGTACTGTAACTTTAGGACTCTGGTACTGTAACTTTAGGACTCTGGTACTGTAACTTTAGGACTCTGGTACTGTAACTTTAGGACTGGTACTGTAACTTTAGGACTCTGGTACTCTAACTTTAATACACTGGTACTGTAACTTTAGTACTCTTGTACTGTATCTTTAGGACTGGTACTGTAACTTTATTACTCTGGTACTGGAACTTTAATACTCTGGTACTGTAACTTTAGGACTCTGGTACTGTAACTTTAGGACTCTGGTACTGTAACTTTAGGACTGGTACTGTAACTTTAGGACTCTAGTACTGTAACTTTAGTACTCCGGTACTGTAACTTTAGGACTCTGGTACTGTAACTTTAGTACTCTGGTACTGTAACTTTAGGACTCTGGTACTATAACTTTAGGACTGGAACTGTAACTTTGGGACTCTGGTACTGTATCTTTAGGACTTTGGTCCTGTAACTTAAGGACTCGGGTACTGTAACTTTAGGACTGGTACTGTAACTTTAGGACTCTGGTACTGTAACTTTAGGACTCTGGTACTGTATCTTTAGGACTATGGTACTGTAACTTTAGTACTCTTGTCCTCTAACTTTAGGACTCTGGTACTGTAACTTTAGTACTCTGGTACTGTAACCTTAGGACTCTGGTACTGTTACTTTAGGACTGGTACTGTAACTGTAGTACTCTGGTACTGTAACTTTAGGACTCTGGTACTGTAACTTTAGGACTGGTACTGTAACTTTAGGACTCTGGTACTGTAACTTTATGACTCTGGTACTGTAACGTTTGGACTCTGGTACTGTATCTTTATGACTATGGTACTGTTACTTTAGGACTCTGGTACTGTAACTTTTGGACTCTGGTACTGTAACTTTAGGACTGGTACTGTAACTTTAGGACTCTGGTACTGTAACTTTATGACTCTGGTACTGTAACGTTTGGACTCTGGTACTGTATCTTTATGACTATGGTACTGTATCTTTAGGACTCTTGTACTGTATCTTTAGTACTCTGGTACTGTAACTTTAGGACTCTGGTACTGTTACTTTAGGACTGGTACTGTAACTGTAGTACTCTGGTACTGTAACTTTAGGACTCTGGTACTGTAACTTTAGGACTGGTACTGTAACTTTGGGACTCTGGTACTGTAACTTTAGACTCTGGTCCTGTAACTTTAGGACTGGTACTGTAACTTTAGTACTCTGGTCTTGTAACTTTAGGACTGGTACTCTAACGTTTGGACTCTGGTACTGTATCTTTATGACTATGGTACTGAATCTTTAGGACTCTTGTACTGTATCTTTAGTACTCTGGTACTGTAACTTTAGTACTCTGGTAATGTAACTTTAGGACTCTGGTACTGTAACTTTAGTACTCTGATACTGTAACTTTAGGACTCTGGTACTGTATCTTTAGGACTCTGGTCCTGTAACTTTAGGACTCTGGTACTGTAACTTTAGTACTCTGGTACTGTAACTTTAGGACTCTGGTACTGTAACTTTAGTACTCTGGCACTGTAACTTTAGGACTCTGGTACTGTATCTTTAGGACTATGGTATTGTAACTTTAGGACTCTTGTCCTGTAAATTTAGGACTCTGGTACTGTAACTTTAGGACTGGTACTGTAACATTAGGACTCTGGTACTGTAACTTTAGGACTCTGGTACTGTAACTTTAGGACTCTGGTACTGTAACTTTAGTACTCTGGTACTGTAACTTTAGGACTCTGGTACTGTAACTTTAGAACTCTGGTACTGTAACTTTAGGACTCTGGTACTATAACTTTAGGACTGGTACTGTAACTTTGGGACTCTGGTACTGTATCTTTAGGACTTTGGTCCTGTAACTTAAGGACTCGGGTACTGTAACTTTAGGACTGGTACTGTAACTTTAGGACTGGTACTGTAACTTTGGGACTCTGGTACTGTATCTTTAGGACTTTGGTACTGTAGCTTTAGGACTCTTGTCCTGTAACTGTAGGACTCTGGTACTGTAACTTTAGGACTGGTACTGTAACTTTAGGACTCTGGTACTGTAACTTTAGGACTCTGGTACTGTAACTTTAGGACTCTGGTACTGTAACTTTAGTACTCTGGTACTGTAACTTTAGGACTCTGGTACTGTAACTTTAGGACTCTGGTACTGTAACTTTAGGACTCTGGTACTGTAACTTTAGGACTGGTACTGTAACTTTAGGACTCTGGTACTCTAACTTTAATACACTGGTACTGTAACTTTAGTACTCTTGTACTGTATCTTTAGGACTGGTACTGTAACTTTATTACTCTGGTACTGGAACTTTAATACTCTGGTACTGTAACTTTAGGACTCTGGTACTGTAACTTTAGGACTCTGGTACTGTAACTTTAGGACTGGTACTGTAACTTAAGGACTCTGGTACTGTAACTTTAGGGCTCTTGTACTGTAACTTTAGGACTCTGGTACTGTATCTTTAGGACTCTGGTACTGTAACTTTAGGACTGGTACTGTAACTTTAGTTCTCTGGTACTGTAACTTTAGGGCTCTGGTACTGTATCTTTAGGACTCTCATACTGTAACTTTAGGACTCTGGTACTGTATCTTTAGGACTGGTACTGTAACTTTAGTACTCTTGTCCTTTAACTTTAGGACTCTGATACTGTAAATTTAGGACTCTGGTACTGTAACTTTAGGACTCTGGTACTGTAACTTTAGGACTTTGGTACTGTAACTTTAGTACTCTGGTACTGTAACTTTAGGACTGGTACTGTAACTTTAGTTCTCTGGTACTGTAACTTTAGGACTGGTACTGTAACTTTAGTACTCTGGTACTGTAACTTTAGGACTCTGGTACTGTAACTTTAGGACTCTGGTACTGTAACTTTAGGACTCTGGTACTGTAACTTTAGTACTCTGGTACTGTAACTTTAGGACTGGTACTGTAACTTTAGTTCTCTGGTACTGTAACTTTAGGACTGGTACTGTAACTTTAGTACTCTGGTACTGTATCTTTAGGACTCTGGTACTGTAACTTTAGGACTATGGTACTGTAACTTTAGTACTCTGGTACTGTAACTTTAGGACTGGTACTGTAACTTTAGGACTCTGGTACTATAACTTTAGGACTCTGGTACTGTATCTTTAGTACTCTGGTATTGGAACTTTAATACTCTGGTACTGTAACTTTAGTACTCTTGTACTGTATCTTTAGGACTGGTACTGTAACTTTAGTACTCTGGTCCTGTAACTTTAGGGCTCTTGTACTGTAACTTTAGGACTCTGGTACTGTATCTTTAGGACTGGTACTGTAACTTTAGTACTCTGGTACTGTAACTTTAGGACTCTTGTACTGTAACTTTAGGACTCTGGTACTGTAACTTTAGTACTCTGGTACTGTAACTTTAGGACTCTGGTACTGTAACTTTAGTACTCTGGTACTGTAACTTTAGGACTCTGGTACTGTAACTTTAGGACTGGTACTGTAACTTTAGGACTCTGGTACTGTAACTTTAATACACTGGTACTGTAACTTTAGTACTCTTGTACTGTATCTTTAGGACTGGTACTGTAACTTTATTACTCTGGTACTGGAACTTTAATACTCTGGTACTGTAACTTTAGGACTCTGGTACTGTAACTTTAGGACTCTGGTACTGTAACTTTAGGACTGGTACTGTAACTTTAGGACTCTGGTACTGTAACTTTAGGGCTCTTGTACTGTAACTTTAGGACTATGGTACTGTATCTTTAGGACTCTGGTACTGTAACTTTAGGACTGGTACTGTAACTTTAGTTCTCTGGTACTGTAACTTTAGGACTCTGGTACTGTATCTTTAGGACTCTCATACTGTAACTTTAGGACTCTGGTACTGTATCTTTAGGACTGGTACTGTAACTTTAGTACTCTTGTCCTTTAACTTTAGGACTCTGATACTGTAAATTTAGGACTCTGGTACTGTAACTTTAGGACTCTGGTACTGTAACTTTAGGACTCTGGTACTGTAACTTTAGTACTCTGGTACTGTAACTTTAGGACTCTGGTACTGTAACTTTAGGACTCTGGTACTGTAACTTTAGGACTCTGGTACTGTAACTTTAGTACTCTGGTACTGTAACTTTAGGACTGGTACTGTAACTTTAGTTCTCTGGTACTGTAACTTTAGGACTGGTACTGTAACTTTAGTACTCTGGTACTGTATCTTTAGGACTCTGGTACTGTAACTTTAGGACTCTGGTACTGTAACTTTAGTACTCTGGTACTGTAAATTTAGGACTGGTACTGTAACTTTAGGACTCTGGTACTATAACTTTAGGACTCTGGTACTGTATCTTTAGTACTCTGGTATTGGAACTTTAATACTCTAGTACTGTAACTTTAGTACTCTTGTACTGTATCTTTAGGACTGGTACTGTAACTTTAGTACTCTGGTCCTGTAACTGTAGGGCTCTTGTACTGTAACTTTAGGACTCTGGTACTGTATCTTTAGGACTGGTACTGTAACTTTAGTACTCTGGCACTGTAACTTTAGGACTCTGGTACTGTATCTTTAGGACTCTGGTACTGTAACTTTAGGACTCTGGTACTGTAACTTTAGGACTGGTAATGTAACTTTAGGACTCTGGTACTGTAACTTTAGGACTCTGGTACTGTAACTTTAGTACTCTGGTACTGTAACTTTAGGACTCTGTTACTGTATCTTTAGGACTGGTACTGTAACTTTGGGACTCTTGTCCTTTAACTTTAGGACTCTGATACTGTAAATTTAGGACTCTGGTACTGTAACTTTAGGACTCTGTTACTGTAACTTTAGGACTCTGGTACTGTAACTTTAGGATTCTGGTACTGTAACTTTAGGACTCTGGTACTGTAACTTTAGGACTCTGGTATTGTATCTTTAGGACTCTGGTACTGTAACTTTAGGACTCTGTTACTGTAACTTTAGGACTCTGGTACTGTAACTTTAGGATTCTGGTACTGTAACTTTAGGACTCTGGTACTGTAACTTTAGTACTCTGGTACTGTAACTTTAGGACTCTGGTACTGTATCTTTAGGACTGGTACTGTAACTTTAGTACTCTTGTCCTTTAACTTTAGTACTCTGATACTGTAAATTTAGGACTCTGGTACTGTAACTTTAGGACTCTGTTACTGTAACTTTAGGACTCTGGTACTGTAACTTTAGGATTCTGGTACTGTAACTTTAGGACTCTGGTACTGTAACTTTAGGACTCTGGTATTGTATCTTTAGGACTCTGGTACTGTAACTTTAGGACTCTGTTACTGTAACTTTAGGACTGGTACTGTAACTTTAGGACTCTGGTACTGTAACTTTAGTACTCTGGTACTGTAAATTTAGGAGTCTGGTACTGTAACTTTAGGACTCTGGTACTGTAACTTTAGTGCTCTTTACTGCAACTTTAGGACTCTGGTACTGTATCTTTAGGACTGGTACTGTAACTTTAGTACTCTTGTCCTGTAACTTTAGGACTGGTACTGTAACGTTTGGACTCTGGTACTGTATCTTTATGACTATGGTACTGTAACTTTAGGACTCTGTTACTGTAACTTTAGGACTGGTACTGTAACTTTAGTACTCTGGTCCTGTAACTTTAGGGCTCTTGTACTGTAACTTTAGGACTCTGGTACTGTATCTTTAGGACTGGTACTGTAACTTTAGTACTCTGGTACTGTAACTTTAGGACTCTGGTACTGTATCTTTAGGAGTCTGGTACTGTAACTTTAGGACTCGGGTACTGTAACTTTAGGACTGGTAATGTAACTTTAGGACTCTGGTACTGTAACTTTAGGACTCTGGTACTGTAACTTTAGTACTCTGGTACTGTAACTTTAGGACTCTGGTACTGTATCTTTAGGACTGGTACTGTAACTTTAGTACTCTTGTCCTTTAACTTTAGGACTCTGATACTGTAAATTTAGGACTCTGGTACTGTAACTTTAGGACTCTGTTACTGTAACTTTAGGACTCTGGTACTGTAACTTTAGGATTCTGGTACTGTAACTTTAGGACTCTGGTACTGTAACTTTAGGACTCTGGTATTGTATCTTTAGGACTCTGGTACTGTAACTTTAGGACTCTGTTACTGTAACTTTAGGACTGGTACTGTAACTTTAGGACTCTGGTACTGTAACTTTAGTACTCTGGTACTGTACATTTAGGAGTCTGGTACTGTAACTTTAGGACTCTGGTACTGTAACTTTAGTGCTCTTTACTGTAACTTTAGGACTCTGGTACTGTATCTTTAGGACTGGTACTGTAACTTTAGTACTCTTGTCCTGTAACTTTAGGACTGGTACTGTAACGTTTGGACTCTGGTACTGTATCTTTATGACTATGGTACTGTAACTTTAGGACTCTGTTACTGTAACTTTAGGACTGGTACTGTAACTTTGGGACTCTGGTACTGTAACTTTAGGACTTTGGTCCTGTAACTTAAGGACTCGGGTACTGTAACTTTAGGACTGGTACTGTAACTTTAGGACTCTGGTACTGTAACTTTAGGACTCTGGTACTGTAACTTTAGGACTCTGGTACTGTAACTTTAGTACTCTGGTACTGTAACTTTAGGACTCTGGTACTGTAACTTTAGTACTGTGGTACTGTAACTTTAGGACTCTGGTACTGTAACTTTAGGACTGGTACTGTAACTTTAGTTCTCTGGTACTGTAACTTTAGGACTCTGGTACTGTAACTTTAGGACTCTGGTATTGTATCTTTAGGACTCTGGTACTGTAACTTTAGGACTCTGTTACTGTAACTTTAGGACTGGTACTGTAACTTTAGGACTCTGGTACTGTAACTTTAGTACTCTGGTACTGTAAATTTAGGAGTCTGGTACTGTAACTTTAGGACTCTGGTACTGTAACTTTAGTGCTCTTTACTGTAACTTTAGGACTCTGGTACTGTATCTTTAGGACTGGTACTGTAACTTTAGTACTCTTGTCCTGTAACTTTAGGACTGGTACTGTAACGTTTGGACTCTGGTACTGTATCTTTATGACTATGGTACTGTAACTTTAGGACTCTGTTACTGTAACTTTAGGACTGGTACTGTAACTTTAGTACTCTGGTCCTGTAACTTTAGGGCTCTTGTACTGTAACTTTAGGACTCTGGTACTGTATCTTTAGGACTGGTACTGTAACTTTAGTACTCTGGTACTGTAACTTTAGGACTCTGGTACTGTATCTTTAGGAGTCTGGTACTGTAACTTTAGGACTCGGGTACTGTAACTTTAGGACTGGTAATGTAACTTTAGTACTCTGGTACTGTAACTTTAGGACTCTTGTACTGTAACTTTAGGACTCTGGTACTGTAACTTTAGTACTCTGGTACTGTAACTTTAGGACTCTGGTACTGTAACTTTAGTACTCTGGTACTGTAACTTTAGGACTCTGGTACTGTAACTTTAGGACTGGTACTGTAACTTTAGGACTCTGGTACTGTAACTTTAATACACTGGTACTGTAACTTTAGTACTCTTGTACTGTATCTTTAGGACTGGTACTGTAACTTTATTACTCTGGTACTGGAACTTTAATACTCTGGTACTGTAACTTTAGGACTCTGGTACTGTAACTTTAGGACTCTGGTACTGTAACTTTAGGACTGGTACTGTAACTTTAGGACTCTGGTACTGTAACTTTAGGGCTCTTGTACTGTAACTTTAGGACTATGGTACTGTATCTTTAGGACTCTGGTACTGTAACTTTAGGACTGGTACTGTAACTTTAGTTCTCTGGTACTGTAACTTTAGGACTCTGGTACTGTATCTTTAGGACTCTCATACTGTAACTTTAGGACTCTGGTACTGTATCTTTAGGACTGGTACTGTAACTTTAGTACTCTTGTCCTTTAACTTTAGGACTCTGATACTGTAAATTTAGGACTCTGGTACTGTAACTTTAGGACTCTGGTACTGTAACTTTAGGACTCTGGTACTGTAACTTTAGTACTCTGGTACTGTAACTTTAGGACTCTGGTACTGTAACTTTAGGACTCTGGTACTGTAACTTTAGGACTCTGGTACTGTAACTTTAGTACTCTGGTACTGTAACTTTAGGACTGGTACTGTAACTTTAGTTCTCTGGTACTGTAACTTTAGGACTGGTACTGTAACTTTAGTACTCTGGTACTGTATCTTTAGGACTCTGGTACTGTAACTTTAGGACTCTGGTACTGTAACTTTAGTACTCTGGTACTGTAAATTTAGGACTGGTACTGTAACTTTAGGACTCTGGTACTATAACTTTAGGACTCTGGTACTGTATCTTTAGTACTCTGGTATTGGAACTTTAATACTCTGGTACTGTAACTTTAGTACTCTTGTACTGTATCTTTAGGACTGGTACTGTAACTTTAGTACTCTGGTCCTGTAACTGTAGGGCTCTTGTACTGTAACTTTAGGACTCTGGTACTGTATCTTTAGGACTGGTACTGTAACTTTAGTACTCTGGCACTGTAACTTTAGGACTCTGGTACTGTATCTTTAGGACTCTGGTACTGTAACTTTAGGACTCTGGTACTGTAACTTTAGGACTGGTAATGTAACTTTAGGACTCTGGTACTGTAACTTTAGGACTCTGGTACTGTAACTTTAGTACTCTGGTATTGTAACTTTAGGACTCTGTTACTGTATCTTTAGGACTGGTACTGTAACTTTAGGACTCTTGTCCTTTAACTTTAGGACTCTGATACTGTAAATTTAGGACTCTGGTACTGTAACTTTAGGACTCTGTTACTGTAACTTTAGGACTCTGGTACTGTAACTTTAGGATTCTGGTACTGTAACTTTAGGACTCTGGTACTGTAACTTTAGGACTCTGGTATTGTATCTTTAGGACTCTGGTACTGTAACTTTAGGACTCTGTTACTGTAACTTTAGGACTGGTACTGTAACTTTAGGACTCTGGTACTGTAACTTTAGTACTCTGGTACTGTAAATTTAGGAGTCTGGTACTGTAACTTTAGGACTCTGGTACTGTAACTTTAGTGCTCTTTACTGTAACTTTAGGACTCTGGTACTGTATCTTTAGGACTGGTACTGTAACTTTAGTACTCTTGTCCTGTAACTTTAGGACTGGTACTGTAACGTTTGGACTCTGGTACTGTATCTTTATGACTATGGTACTGTAACTTTAGGACTCTGTTACTGTAACTTTAGGACTGGTACTGTAACTTTAGTACTCTGGTCCTGTAACTTTAGGGCTCTTGTACTGTAACTTTAGGACTCTGGTACTGTATCTTTAGGACTGGTACTGTAACTTTAGTACTCTGGTACTGTAACTTTAGGACTCTGGTACTGTATCTTTAGGAGTCTGGTACTGTAACTTTAGGACTCGGGTACTGTAACTTTAGGACTGGTAATGTAACTTTAGGACTCTGGTACTGTAACTTTAGGACTCTGGTACTGTAACTTTAGTACTCTGGTACTGTAACTTTAGGACTCTGGTACTGTATCTTTAGGACTGGTACTGTAACTTTAGTACTCTTGTCCTTTAACTTTAGTACTCTGATACTGTAAATTTAGGACTCTGGTACTGTAACTTTAGGACTCTGTTACTGTAACTTTAGGACTCTGGTACTGTAACTTTAGGATTCTGGTACTGTAACTTTAGGACTCTGGTACTGTAACTTTAGGACTCTGGTATTGTATCTTTAGGACTCTGGTACTGTAACTTTAGGACTCTGTTACTGTAACTTTAGGACTGGTACTGTAACTTTAGGACTCTGGTACTGTAACTTTAGTACTCTGGTACTGTAAATTTAGGAGTCTGGTACTGTAACTTTAGGACTCTGGTACTGTAACTTTAGTGCTCTTTACTGTAACTTTAGGACTCTGGTACTGTATCTTTAGGACTGGTACTGTAACTTTAGTACTCTTGTCCTGTAACTTTAGGACTGGTACTGTAACGTTTGGACTCTGGTACTGTATCTTTATGACTATGGTACTGTAACTTTAGGACTCTGTTACTGTAACTTTAGGACTGGTACTGTAACTTTAGTACTCTGGTCCTGTAACTTTTGGACTCTGGTACTGTAACTTTAGTGCTCTTTACTGTAACTTTAGGACTCTGGTACTGTATCTTTAGGACTGGTACTGTAACTTTAGTACTCTTGTCCTGTAACTTTAGGACTGGTACTGTAACGTTTGGACTCTGGTACTGTATCTTTATGACTATGGTACTGTAACTTTAGGACTCTGTTACTGTAACTTTAGGACTGGTAATGTAACTTTAGGACTCTGGTACTGTAACTTTTGGACTCTGGTACTGTAACTTTAGGGCTCTTGTACTGTAACTTTAGGACTCTGGTACTGTATCTTTAGGACTGGTACTGTAACTTTAGTACTCTGGTACTGTAACTTTAGGACTCTGGTACTGTATCTTTAGGAGTCTGGTACTGTAACTTTAGGACTCGGTTACTGTAACTTTAGGACTGGTAATGTAACTTTAGGACTCTGGTACTGTAACTTTAGGACTCTGGTACTGTAACTTTAGTACTCTGGTACTGTAACTTTAGGACTCTGGTACTGTATCTTTAGGACTGGTACTGTAACTTTAGTACTCTTGTCCTTTAACTTTAGGACTCTGATACTGTAAATTTAGGACTCTGGTACTGTAACTTTAGGACTCTGTTACTGTAACTTTAGGACTCTGGTACTGTAACTTTAGGATTCTGGTACTGTAACTTTAGGACTCTGGTACTGTAACTTTAGGACTCTGGTATTGTATCTTTAGGACTCTGGTACTGTAACTTTAGGACTCTGTTACTGTAACTTTAGGACTGGTACTGTAACTTTAGGACTCTGGTACTGTAACTTTAGTACTCTGGTACTGTACATTTAGGAGTCTGGTACTGTAACTTTAGGACTCTGGTACTGTAACTTTAGTGCTCTTTACTGTAACTTTAGGACTCTGGTACTGTATCTTTAGGACTGGTACTGTAACTTTAGTACTCTTGTCCTGTAACTTTAGGACTGGTACTGTAACGTTTGGACTCTGGTACTGTAACTTTAGGACTGGTACTGTAACTTTGGGACTCTGGTACTGTAACTTTAGGACTTTGGTCCTGTAACTTAAGGACTCGGGTACTGTAACTTTAGGACTGGTACTGTAACTTTAGGACTCTGGTACTGTAACTTTAGGACTCTGGTACTGTAACTTTAGGACTCTGGTACTGTAACTTTAGTACTCTGGTACTGTAACTTTAGGACTCTGGTACTGTAACTTTAGTACTGTGGTACTGTAACTTTAGGACTCTGGTACTGTAACTTTAGGACTGGTACTGTAACTTTAGTTCTCTGGTACTGTAACTTTAGGACTGGTACTGTAACTTTAGTACTCTGGTACTGTATCTTTAGGACTATGGTACTGTAACTTTAGGACTCTGTTACTGTAACTTTAGGACTGGTACTGTAACTTTGGGACTCTGGTACTGTAACTTTAGGACTTTGGTCCTGTAACTTAAGGACTCGGGTACTGTAACTTTAGGACTGGTACTGTAACTTTAGGACTCTGGTACTGTAACTTTAGGACTCTGGTACTGTAACTTTAGGACTCTGGTACTGTAACTTTAGTACTCTGGTACTGTAACTTTAGGACTCTGGTACTGTAACTTTAGTACTGTGGTACTGTAACTTTAGGACTCTGGTACTGTAACTTTAGGACTGGTACTGTAACTTTAGTTCTCTGGTACTGTAACTTTAGGACTGGTACTGTAACTTTAGTACTCTGGTACTGTATCTTTAGGACTCTGGTACTGTAACATTAGGACTCTGGTACTGTATCTTTAGGACTCTGGTACTGTAACTTTAGGACTCTGTTACTGTAACTTTAGGACTGGTACTGTAACTTTAGGACTCTGGTACTGTAACTTTAGTACTCTGGTACTGTAACTTTAGGACTGGTACTGTAACTTTAGGACTCTGGTACTGTAACTTTAGAACTCTGGTACTGTATCTTTAGTACTCTGGTACTGTAACTTTAGTACTCTAGTACTGTAACTTTAGTACTCTTGTACTGTATCTTTAGGACTTGTACTGTAACTTTAGTACTCCCCTGTCCTGTAACTTTAGGACTCTGGTACTGTAACTTTAGGGCTCTTGTACTGTAACTTTAGGACTCTGCTACTGTAACTTTAGTACTCTTGTACTGTATCTTTAGGACTGATACTGTAACTTTTGTACTCTGGTACTGTAACTTTAGGACTCTGGTACTGTATCTTTAGGACTCTGGTACTGTAACTTTAGGACTCTGTTACTGTAACTTTAGGACTGGTACTGTAACTTTAGGACTCTGGTACTGTAACTTTAGTACTCTGGTACTGTGACTTTAGGACTCTGGTACTGTAACTTTAGTACTCTGGTACTGTAACTTTAGGACTCTGGTACTGTAACTTTAGCACTGGTACTGTAACTTTAGTTCTCTGGTACTGTAACTTTAGGACTGGTACTGTAACTGTAGTACTCTGGTACTGTAACTTTAGGACTCTGGTACTGTATCTTTAGGACTTGCGTACTGTAACTTTAGGACTCTGGTACTGTATTTTTAGGACTGGTACTGTAACTTTAGTACTCTTGTCCTTTAACTTTAGGACTCTGGTACTGTAAATTTAGGACTCTGGTACTGTATCTTTAGGACTCTGGTACTGTAACTTTAGTACTCTGGTACTGTAACTTTAGGACTCTGGTACTGTAACTTTAGGACTCTGGTACTGTAACTTTAGCACTCTGGTACTGTAACTTTAGGACTCTGGTATTGTATCTTTAGGACTCTGGTACTGTAACTTTAGGACTCTGGTACTGTAACTTTAGGACTGGTACTGTAACTTTTGGACTCTGGTACTGTAACTTTAGTACTCTGGTACTGTAACTTTAGGACTCTGGTACTGTAACTTTAGTACTCTGGTACTGTAACTTTAGGACTCTGGTACTGTAACTTTAGTACTCTGGTACTGTAACTTTAGGACTCTGGTACTGTAACTTTAGGACTGGTACTGTAACTTTAGGACTCTGGTACTGTAACTTTAGGACTCTGGTACTGTAACTTTAGGACTCTGGTATTGTAACTTTAGGACTCTGGTACTGTAACTTTAGTACTCTGGTACTGTAAGTTTAGGACTCTGGTACTGTAAGTTTAGGACTCTGATACTGTAACTTTATTATTCTGGTACTGTAACTTTAGAACTCTGGTACTGAAACTTTAGTTCTCTGGTACTGTAACTTTAGGACTCTGGTACTGTAACTTTAGGACTCTGGTACTGTAACTTTAGGACTGGTACTGTAACTTTAGTTCTCTGGTACTGTAACTTTAGGACTGGTACTGTAACTTTAGTACTCTGGTACTGTAACTTTAGGACTCTGGTACTGTAACTTTAGTACTCTGGTACTGTAACTTTGGGACTCTGGTACTGTATTTTTAGGACTGGTACTGTAACTTTAGTACTCTTGTCCTTTAACTTTAGGACTCTGGTACTGTAAATTTAGGACTCTGGTACTGTATCTTTAGGACTCTGGTACTGTAACTTTAGTACTCTGGTACTGTAACTTTAGGACTCTGGTACTGTAACTTTAGGACTCTGGTACTGTAACTTTAGGACTCTGGTACTGTAACTTTAGGACTCTGGTATTGTATCTTTAGGACTCTGGTACTGTAACTTTAGGACTCTGGTACTGTAACTTTAGGACTGGTACTGTAACTTTTGGACTCTGGTACTGTAACTTTAGTACTCTGGTACTGTAACTTTAGGACTCTGGTACTGTAACTTTAGTACTCTGGTACTGTAACTTTAGGACTCTGGTACTGTAACTTTAGTACTCTGGTACTGTAACTTTAGGACTCTGGTACTGTAACTTTAGGACTGGTACTGTAACTTTAGGACTCTGGTACTGTAACTTTAGGACTGGTACTGTAACTTTAGTTCTCTGGTACTGTAACTTTAGGACTGGTACTGTAACTTTAGTACTCTGGTACTGTAACTTTAGGACTCTGGTACTGTAACTTTAGTACTCTGGTACTGTAACTTTGGGACTCTGGTACTGTATTTTTAGGACTGGTACTGTAACTTTAGTACTCTTGTCCTTTAACTTTAGGACTCTGGTACTGTAAATTTAGGACTCTGGTACTGTATCTTTAGGACTCTGGTACTGTAACTTTAGTACTCTGGTACTGTAACTTTAGGACTCTGGTACTGTAACTTTAGGACTCTGGTACTGTAACTTTAGGACTCTGGTACTGTAACTTTAGGACTCTGGTATTGTATCTTTAGGACTCTGGTACTGTAACTTTAGGACTCTGGTACTGTAACCTTAGGACTGGTACTGTAACTTTTGGACTCTGGTACTGTAACTTTAGTACTCTGGTACTGTAACTTTAGGACTCTGGTACTGTAACTTTAGTACTCTGGTACTGTAACTTTAGGACTCTGGTACTGTAACTTTAGTACTCTGGTACTGTAACTTTAGGACTCTGGTACTGTAACTTTAGGACTGGTACTGTAACTTTAGGACTCTGGTACTGTAACTTTAGGACTCTGGTACTGTAACTTTAGGACTCTGGTATTGTAACTTTAGGACTCTGGTACTGTAACTTTAGTACTCTGGTACTGTAACTTTAGGACTCTGGTACTGTAACTTTAGGACTCTGGTACTGTAACTTTAGGACTCTGGTACTGTAACTTTAGGACTCTGGTATTGTATCTTTAGGACTCTGGTACTGTAACTTTAGGACTCTGGTACTGTAACTTTAGGACTGGTACTGTAACTTTTGGACTCTGGTACTGTAACTTTAGTACTCTGGTACTGTAACTTTAGGACTCTGGTACTGTAACTTTAGTACTCTGGTACTGTAACTTTAGGACTCTGGTACTGTAACTTTAGTACTCTGGTACTGTAACTTTAGGACTCTGGTACTGTAACTTTAGGACTGGTACTGTAACTTTAGGACTCTGGTACTGTAACTTTAGGACTCTGGTACTGTAACTTTAGGACTCTGGTATTGTAACTTTAGGACTCTGGTACTGTAACTTTAGTACTCTGGTACTGTAACTTTAGGACTCTGGTACTGTAAGTTTAGGACTCTGATACTGTAACTTTATTATTCTGGTACTGTAACTTTAGAACTCTGGTACTGAAACTTTAGTTCTCTGGTACTGTAACTTTAGGACTCTGGTACTGTAACTTTAGGACTCTGGTACTGTAACTTTAGGACTGGTACTGTAACTTTAGTTCTCTGGTACTGTAACTTTAGGACTGGTACTGTAACTTTAGTACTCTGGTACTGTAACTTTAGGACTCTGGTACTGTAACTTTAGTACTCTGGTACTGTAACTTTGGGACTCTGGTACTGTATCTTTAGGACTATGGTACTGTAACTTTAGGACTCTGGTCCTGTAACTTTAGTACTCTGGTACTGTAACTTTAGGACTCTGGTACTGTAACTTTAGTACTCTGGCACTGTAACTTTAGGACTCTGGTACTGTATCTTTAGGACTATGGTACTGTAACTTTAGGACTCTTGTCCTGTAATTTTAGGACTCTGGTACTGTAACTTTAGGACTGGTACTGTAACTTTAGGACTCTGGTACTGTAACTTTAGGACTCTGGTACTGTAACTTTAGGACTCTGGTACTGTAACTTTTGGACTCTGGTACTGTAACTTTAGTACTCTGGTACTGTAACTTTAGGACTCTGGTACTGTAACTTTAGGACTCTTGTACTGTAACTTTAGAACTCTGGTACTGTAACTTTAGGACTCTGGTACTGTAACTTTAGGACTGGTACTGTAACTTTAGGACTCTGGTACTGTAACTTTAGGACTCTGGTACTGTAACTTTAGGACTCTGGTACTGTAACTTTAGGACTCTGGTATTGTATCTTTAGGACTCTGGTACTGTAACTTTAGGACTCTGGTACTGTAACTTTAGGACTGGTACTGTAACTTTTGGACTCTGGTACTGTAACTTTAGGACTCTGGTACTGTAACTTTAGGACTCTGGTACTGTAACTTTAGGACTCTGGTACTGTATCTTTAGTACTCTTGTCCTTTAACTTTAGGACTCTGGTACTGTAAATTTAGGACTCTGGTACTGTACCTTTAGGACTCTGGTACTGTAACTTTAGTACTCTGGTACTGTAACTTTAGGACTCTGGTACTGTAACTTTAGGACTCTGGTACTGTAACTTTAGTACTCTGGTACTGTAACTTTAGGACTCTGGTACTGTAACTTTAGGACTCTGGTACTGTAACTTTAGTACTCTGGTACTGTAACTTTAGGACTCTGGTACTGTAACTTTAGTACTCTGGTACTGTAACTTTAGGACTCTGGTACTGTAAGTTTAGGACTCTGATACTGTAACTTTATTATTCTGGTACTGTAACTTTAGAACTCTGGTACTGAAACTTTAGTTCTCTGGTACTGTAACTTTAGGACTCTGGTACTGTAACTTTAGGACTCTGGTACTGTAACTTTAGGACTGGTACTGTAACTTTAGTTCTCTGGTACTGTAACTTTAGGACTGGTACTGTAACTTTAGTACTCTGGTACTGTAACTTTAGGACTCTGGTACTGTAACTTTAGTACTCTGGTACTGTAACTTTGGGACTCTGGTACTGTATCTTTAGGACTATGGTACTGTAACTTTAGGACTCTTGTCCTTTAACTTTAGGACTCTGGTACTGTAACTTTAGGACTCTTGTACTGTAACTTTAGAACTCTGGTACTGTAACTTTAGGACTCTGGTACTGTAACTTTAGGACTGGTACTGTAACTTTAGGACTCTGGTACTGTATCTTTGGGACTCTGGTACTGTATCTTTAGTACTCTGGTACTGTAACTTTAGGACTCTGGTACTGTAACTTTAGGACTGGTACTGTAACTTTAGTTCTCTGGTACTGTAACTTTAGGACTGGTACTGTAACTGTAGTACTCTGGTACTGTAACTTTAGGACTCTGGTACTGTATCTTTAGGACTCTCGTACTGTAACTTTAGGACTCTGGTACTGTATTTTTAGGACTGGTACTGTAACTTTAGTACTCTTGTCCTTTAACTTTAGGACTCTGGTACTGTAAATTTAGGACTCTGGTACTGTAACTTTAGGACTCTGGTACTGTAACTTTAGGACTCTGGTATTGTAACTTTAGGACTCTGGTACTGTAACTTTAGTACTCTGGTACTGTAACTTTAGGACTCTGGTACTGTAACTTTAGTACTCTGGTACTGTAACTTTAGGACTCTGGTACTGTAAGTTTAGGACTCTGATACTGTAACTTTATTATTCTGGTACTGTAACTTTAGAACTCTGGTACTGAAACTTTAGTTCTCTGGTACTGTAACTTTAGGACTCTGGTACTGTAACTTTAGGACTCTGGTACTGTAACTTTAGGACTGGTACTGTAACTTTAGTTCTCTGGTACTGTAACTTTAGGACTGGTACTGTAACTTTAGTACTCTGGTACTGTAACTTTAGGACTCTGGTACTGTAACTTTAGTACTCTGGTACTGTAACTTTGGGACTCTGGTACTGTATCTTTAGGACTATGGTACTGTAACTTTAGGACTCTTGTCCTGTAACTTTAGGACTCTGGTACTGTAACTTTAGGACTCTTGTACTGTAACTTTAGAACTCTGGTACTGTAACTTTAGGACTCTGGTACTGTAACTTTAGGACTGGTACTGTAACTTTAGGACTCTGGTACTGTATCTTTGGGACTCTGGTACTGTATCTTTAGTACTCTGGTACTGTAACTTTAGGACTCTGGTACTGTAACTTTAGGACTGGTACTGTAACTTTAGTTCTCTGGTACTGTAACTTTAGGACTGGTACTGTAACTGTAGTACTCTGGTACTGTAACTTTAGGACTCTGGTACTGTATCTTTAGGACTCTCGTACTGTAACTTTAGGACTCTGGTACTGTATTTTTAGGACTGGTACTGTAACTTTAGTACTCTTGTCCTTTAACTTTAGGACTCTGGTACTGTAAATTTAGGACTCTGGTACTGTACCTTTAGGACTCTGGTACTGTAACTTTAGTACTCTGGTACTGTAACTTTAGGACTGGTACTGTAACTTTAGGACTCTGGTACTGTAACTTTAGGACTCTGGTACTGTAACTTTAGGGCTCCAGTACTGTAACTTTAGGACTCTGGTACTGTAACTTTAGTACTCTGGTACTGTAACTTTAGGACTCTGGTACTGTAACTTTAGGACTCTTGTACTGTAACTTTAGAACTCTGGTACTGTAACTTTAGGACTCTGGTACTGTAACTTTAGGACTGGTACTGTAACTTTAGGACTCTGGTACTGTATCTTTGGGACTCTGGTACTGTATCTTTAGTACTCTGGTACTGTAACTTTAGGACTCTGGTACTGTAACTTTAGGACTGGTACTGTAACTTTAGTTCTCTGGTACTGTAACTTTAGGACTGGTACTGTAACTGTAGTACTCTGGTACTGTAACTTTAGGACTCTGGTACTGTATCTTTAGTTCTCTGGTACTGTAACTTTAGGACTGGTACTGTAACTGTAGTACTCTGGTACTGTAACTTTAGGACTCTGGTACTGTATCTTTAGTACTCTTGTCCTTTAACTTTAGGACTCTGGTACTGTAAATTTAGGACTCTGGTACTGTACCTTTAGGACTCTGGTACTGTAACTTTAGTACTCTGGTACTGTAACTTTAGGACTCTGGTACTGTAACTTTAGGACTCTGGTACTGTAACTTTAGGACTCTGGTACTGTAACTTTAGTACTCTGGTACTGTAACTTTAGGACTCTGGTACTGTAACTTTAGGACTCTGGTACTGTAACTTTAGTACTCTGGTACTGTAACTTTAGGACTCTGGTACTGTAACTTTAGTACTCTGGTACTGTAACTTTAGGACTCTGGTACTGTAAGTTTAGGACTCTGATACTGTAACTTTATTATTCTGGTACTGTAACTTTAGAACTCTGGTACTGAAACTTTAGTTCTCTGGTACTGTAACTTTAGGACTCTGGTACTATAACTTTAGGACTCTGGTACTGTAACTTTAGGACTGGTACTGTAACTTTAGTTCTCTGGTACTGTAACTTTAGGACTGGTACTGTAACTTTAGTACTCTGGTACTGTAACTTTAGGACTCTGGTACTGTAACTTTAGTACTCTGGTACTGTAACTTTGGGACTCTGGTACTGTATCTTTAGGACTATGGTACTGTAACTTTAGGACTCTTGTCCTTTAACTTTAGGACTCTGGTACTGTAACTTTAGGACTCTTGTACTGTAACTTTAGAACTCTGGTACTGTAACTTTAGGACTCTGGTACTGTAACTTTAGGACTGGTACTGTAACTTTAGGACTCTGGTACTGTATCTTTGGGACTCTGGTACTGTATCTTTAGTACTCTGGTACTGTAACTTTAGGACTCTGGTACTGTAACTTTAGGACTGGTACTGTAACTTTAGTTCTCTGGTACTGTAACTTTAGGACTGGTACTGTAACTGTAGTACTCTGGTACTGTAACTTTAGGACTCTGGTACTGTATCTTTAGGACTCTCGTACTGTAACTTTAGGACTCTGGTACTGTATTTTTAGGACTGGTACTGTAACTTTAGTACTCTTGTCCTTTAACTTTAGGACTCTGGTACTGTAAATTTAGGACTCTGGTACTGTAACTTTAGGACTCTGGTACTGTAACTTTAGGACTCTGGTATTGTAACTTTAGGACTCTGGTACTGTAACTTTAGTACTCTGGTACTGTAACTTTAGGACTCTGGTACTGTAACTTTAGTACTCTGGTACTGTAACTTTAGGACTCTGGTACTGTAAGTTTAGGACTCTGATACTGTAACTTTATTATTCTGGTACTGTAACTTTAGAACTCTGGTACTGAAACTTTAGTTCTCTGGTACTGTAACTTTAGGACTCTGGTACTGTAACTTTAGGACTCTGGTACTGTAACTTTAGGACTGGTACTGTAACTTTAGTTCTCTGGTACTGTAACTTTAGGACTGGTACTGTAACTTTAGTACTCTGGTACTGTAACTTTAGGACTCTGGTACTGTAACTTTAGTACTCTGGTACTGTAACTTTGGGACTCTGGTACTGTATCTTTAGGACTATGGTACTGTAACTTTAGGACTCTTGTCCTGTAACTTTAGGACTCTGGTACTGTAACTTTAGGACTCTTGTACTGTAACTTTAGAACTCTGGTACTGTAACTTTAGGACTCTGGTACTGTAACTTTAGGACTGGTACTGTAACTTTAGGACTCTGGTACTGTATCTTTGGGACTCTGGTACTGTATCTTTGGGACTCTGGTACTGTATCTTTAGTACTCTGGTACTGTAACTTTAGGACTCTGGTACTGTAACTTTAGGACTGGTACTGTAACTTTAGTTCTCTGGTACTGTAACTTTAGGACTGGTACTGTAACTGTAGTACTCTGGTACTGTAACTTTAGGACTCTGGTACTGTATCTTTAGGACTCTCGTACTGTAACTTTAGGACTCTGGTACTGTATTTTTAGGACTGGTACTGTAACTTTAGTACTCTTGTCCTTTAACTTTAGGACTCTGGTACTGTAAATTTAGGACTCTGGTACTGTACCTTTAGGACTCTGGTACTGTAACTTTAGTACTCTGGTACTGTAACTTTAGGACTCTGGTACTGTAACTTTAGGACTGGTACTGTAACTTTAGGACTCTGGTACTGTAACTTTAGGACTCTTGTCCTGTAACTTTAGGACTCTGGTACTGTAACTTTAGGACTCTTGTACTGTAACTTTAGAACTCTGGTACTGTAACTTTAGGACTCTGGTACTGTAACTTTAGGACTGGTACTGTAACTTTAGGACTCTGGTACTGTATCTTTGGGACTCTGGTACTGTATCTTTAGTACTCTGGTACTGTAACTTTAGGACTCTGGTACTGTAACTTTAGGACTGGTACTGTAACTTTAGTTCTCTGGTACTGTAACTTTAGGACTGGTACTGTAACTGTAGTACTCTGGTACTGTAACTTTAGGACTCTGGTACTGTATCTTTAGGACTCTCGTACTGTAACTTTAGGACTCTGGTACTGTATTTTTAGGACTGGTACTGTAACTTTAGTACTCTTGTCCTTTAACTTTAGGACTCTGGTACTGTAAATTTAGGACTCTGGTACTGTACCTTTAGGACTCTGGTACTGTAACTTTAGTACTCTGGTACTGTAACTTTAGGACTCTGGTACTGTAACTTTAGGACTCTGGTACTGTAACTTTAGGACTCTGGTACTGTAACTTTAGTACTCTGGTACTGTAACTTTAGGACTCTGGTACTGTAACTTTTGTACTCTGGTACTGTAACTTTAGGACTCTGGTACTGTAACTTTAGGACTGGTACTGTAACTTTAGGACTCTGGTACTGTAACTTTAGGACTCTGGTACTGTAACTTTAGGACTCTGGTATTGTAACTTTAGGACTCTGGTACTGTAACTTTAGTACTCTGGTACTGTAACTTTAGGACTCTAGTACTGTAACTTTAGTACTCTGGTACTGTAACTTTAGGACTCTGGTACTGTAACTTTAGGACTCTGGTACTGTAACTTTAGGACTCTGGTACTGTAACTTTAGGACTCTTGTACTGTAACTTTAGAACTCTGGTACTGTAACTTTAGGACTGTGGTACTGTAACTTTAGGACTGGTACTGTAACTTTAGGACTCTGGTACTGTATCTTTGGGACTCTGGTACTGTATCTTTAGTACTCTGGTACTGTAACTTTAGGACTCTGGTACTGTAACTTTAGGACTGGTACTGTAACTTTAGTTCTCTGGTACTGTAACTTTAGGACTGGTACTGTAACTGTAGTACTCTGGTACTGTAACTTTAGGACTCTGGTACTGTATCTTTAGGACTCTCGTACTGTAACTTTAGGACTCTGGTACTGTATTTTTAGGACTGGTACTGTAACTTTAGTACTCTTGTCCTTTAACTTTAGGACTCTGGTACTGTAAATTTAGGACTCTGGTACTGTACCTTTAGGACTCTGGTACTGTAACTTTAGTACTCTGGTACTGTAACTTTAGGACTCTGGTACTGTAACTTTAGGACTCTGGTACTGTAACTTTAGGACTCTGGTACTGTAACTTTAGTACTCTGGTACTGTAACTTTAGGACTCTGGTACTGTAACTTTAGTACTCTGGTACTGTAACTTTAGGACTCTGGTACTGTAACTTTAGTACTCTGGTACTGTAACTTTAGGACTCTGGTACTGTAAGTTTAGGACTCTGATACTGTAACTTTTTTATTCTGGTACTGTAACTTTAGAACTCTGGTACTGAAACTTTAGTTCTCTGGTACTGTAACTTTAGGACTCTGGTACTGTAACTTTAGGACTCTGGTACTGTAACTTTAGGACTGGTACTGTAACTTTAGTTCTCTGGTACTGTAACTTTAGGACTGGTACTGTAACTTTAGTACTCTGGTACTGTAACTTTAGTACTCTGGTACTGTAACTTTGGGACTCTGGTACTGTATCTTTAGGACTGGTACTGTAACTTTAGTACTCTTGTCCTTTAACTTTAGGACTCTGGTACTGTAAATTTAGGACTCTGGTACTGTACCTTTAGGACTCTGGTACTGTAACTTTAGTACTCTGGTACTGTAACTTTAGGACTCTGGTACTGTAACTTTAGGACTCTGGTACTGTAACTTTAGGACTCTGGTACTGTAACTTTAGTACTCTGGTACTGTAACTTTAGGACTCTGGTACTGTAACTTTAGTACTCTGGTACTGTAACTTTAGGACTGGTACTGTAACTTTAGGACTCTGGTACTGTAACTTTAGGACTCTGGTACTGTTACTTTAGGACTCTGGTATTGTATCTTTAGGACTCTGTTACTGTAACTTTAGTACTCTGGTACTGTAACTTTAGGACTCTGGTACTGTAACTTTAGTACTCTGGTACTGTAACTTTAGGACTCTGGTACTGTAAGTTTAGGACTCTGATACTGTAACTTTATTATTCTGGTACTGTAACTTTAGAACTCTGGTACTGAAACTTTAGTTCTCTGGTACTGTAACTTTAGGACTCTGGTACTGTAACTTTAGGACTCTGGTACTGTAACTTTAGGACTGGTACTGTAACTTTAGTTCTCTGGTACTGTAACTTTAGGACTGGTACTGTAACTTTAGTACTCTGGTACTGTAACTTTAGTACTCTGGTACTGTAACTTTGGGACTCTGGTACTGTATCTTTAGGACTATGGTACTGTAACTTTAGGACTCTTGTCCTGTAACTTTAGGACTCTGGTACTGTAACTTTAGGACTGGTACTGTAACTTTAGGACTCTGGTACTGTAACTTTAGGACTCTGGTACTGTAACTTTAGTACTCTGGTACTGTAACTTTAGGACTCTGGTCCTGTAACTTTAGGACTCTGGTACTGTAACTTTAGTACTCTGGTACTGTAACTTTAGGACTCTGGTACTGTAACTTTAGGACTCTGGTACTGTAACTTTAGGACTCTGGTACTGTAACTTTAGTACTCTGGTACTGTAACTTTAGGACTCTGGTACTGTAACTTTAGTACTCTGGTACTGTAACTTTAGGACTGGTACTGTAACTTTAGGACTCTGGTACTGTAACTTTAGGACTCTGGTACTGTTACTTTAGGACTCTGGTATTGTATCTTTAGGACTCTGTTACTGTAACTTTAGTACTCTGGTACTGTAACTTTAGGACTCTGGTACTGTAACTTTAGTACTCTGGTACTGTAACTTTAGGACTCTGGTACTGTAAGTTTAGGACTCTGATACTGTAACTTTATTATTCTGGTACTGTAACTTTAGAACTCTGGTACTGAAACTTTAGTTCTCTGGTACTGTAACTTTAGGACTCTGGTACTGTAACTTTAGGACTCTGGTACTGTAACTTTAGGACTGGTACTGTAACTTTAGTTCTCTGGTACTGTAACTTTAGGACTGGTACTGTAACTTTAGTACTCTGGTACTGTAACTTTAGTACTCTGGTACTGTAACTTTGGGACTCTGGTACTGTATCTTTAGGACTATGGTACTGTAACTTTAGGACTCTTGTCCTGTAACTTTAGGACTCTGGTACTGTAACTTTAGGACTGGTACTGTAACTTTAGGACTCTGGTACTGTAACTTTAGGACTCTGGTACTGTAACTTTAGTACTCTGGTACTGTAACTTTAGGACTCTGGTCCTGTAACTTTAGGACTCTGGTACTGTAACTTTAGTACTCTGGTACTGTAACTTTAGGACTCTGGTACTGTAACTTTAGTACTCTGGCACTGTAACTTTAGGACTCTGGTACTGTATCTTTAGGACTATGGTACTGTAACTTTAGGACTCTTGTCCTGTAATTTTAGGACTCTGGTACTGTAACTTTAGGACTCTGGTACTGTAACTTTAGGACTCTGGTACTGTAACTTTAGGACTCTGGTACTGTAACTTTAGGACTCTGGTACTGTAACTTTAGTACTCTGGTACTGTAACTTTAGGACTCTGGTACTGTAACTTTAGGACTCTGGTACTGTAACTTTAGGACTCTGGTACTGTAACTTTAGTACTCTGGTACTGTAACTTTAGGACTCTGGTACTGTAACTTTAGTACTCTGGTACTGTAACTTTAGGACTGGTACTGTAACTTTAGGACTCTGGTACTGTAACTTTAGGACTCTGGTACTGTTACTTTAGGACTCTGGTATTGTATCTTTAGGACTCTGTTACTGTAACTTTAGTACTCTGGTACTGTAACTTTAGGACTCTGGTACTGTAACTTTAGTACTCTGGTACTGTAACTTTAGGACTCTGGTACTGTAAGTTTAGGACTCTGATACTGTAACTTTATTATTCTGGTACTGTAACTTTAGAACTCTGGTACTGAAACTTTAGTTCTCTGGTACTGTAACTTTAGGACTCTGGTACTGTAACTTTAGGACTCTGGTACTGTAACTTTAGGACTGGTACTGTAACTTTAGTTCTCTGGTACTGTAACTTTAGGACTGGTACTGTAACTTTAGTACTCTGGTACTGTAACTTTAGTACTCTGGTACTGTAACTTTGGGACTCTGGTACTGTATCTTTAGGACTATGGTACTGTAACTTTAGGACTCTTGTCCTGTAACTTTAGGACTCTGGTACTGTAACTTTAGGACTGGTACTGTAACTTTAGGACTCTGGTACTGTAACTTTAGGACTCTGGTACTGTAACTTTAGTACTCTGGTACTGTAACTTTAGGACTCTGGTCCTGTAACTTTAGGACTCTGGTACTGTAACTTTAGTACTCTGGTACTGTAACTTTAGGACTCTGGTACTGTAACTTTAGTACTCTGGCACTGTAACTTTAGGACTCTGGTACTGTATCTTTAGGACTATGGTACTGTAACTTTAGGACTCTTGTCCTGTAATTTTAGGACTCTGGTACTGTAACTTTAGGACTGGTACTGTAACTTTAGGACTCTGGTACTGTAACTTTAGGACTCTGGTACTGTAACTTTAGGACTCTGGTACTGTAACTTTAGGACTCTGGTACTGTAACTTTAGTACTCTGGTACTGTAACTTTAGGACTCTGGTACTGTAACTTTAGGACTCTTGTACTGTAACTTTAGAACTCTGGTACTGTAACTTTAGGACTCTGGTACTGTAACTTTAGGACTGGTACTGTAACTTTAGGACTCTGGTACTGTATCTTTGGGACTCTGGTACTGTAACTTTAGTACTCTGGTACTGTAACTTTAGGACTTTGGTACTGTAACTTTAGGACTGGTACTGTAACTTTGGGACTCTGGTACTGTATCTTTAGGACTATGGTACTGTAACTTTAGGACTCTTGTACTGTAACTTTAGGACTCTGGTACTGTATCTTTGGGACTCTGGTACTGTAACTTTAGGACTCTTGTACTGTAACTTTAGGACTGGTACTGTAACTTTGGGACTCTGGTACTGTATCTTTAGGACTATGGTACTGTAACTTTAGGACTCTTGTACTGTAACTTTAGGACTCTGGTACTGTAACTTTAGTACTCTGGTACTGTAACTTTAGGACTCTGGTACTGTATCTTTAGGACTCTGGTCCTGTAACTTTAGGACTCTGGTACTGTAACTTTAGTACTCTGGTACTGTAACTTTAGGACTCTGGTACTGTAACTTTAGTACTCTGGCACTGTAACTTTAGGACTCTGGTACTGTATCTTTAGGACTATGGTACTGTAACTTTAGGACTCTTGTCCTGTAATTTTAGGACTCTGGTACTGTAACTTTAGGACTGGTACTGTAACTTTAGGACTCTGGTACTGTAACTTTAGGACTCTGGTACTGTAACTTTAGGACTCTGGTACTGTAACTTTAGGACTCTGGTACTGTAACTTTAGTACTCTGGTACTGTAACTTTAGGACTCTGGTACTGTAACTTTAGGACTCTTGTACTGTAACTTTAGAACTCTGGTACTGTAACTTTAGGACTCTGGTACTGTAACTTTAGGACTGGTACTGTAACTTTAGGACTCTGGTACTGTATCTTTGGGACTCTGGTACTGTATCTTTAGTACTCTGGTACTGTAACTTTAGGACTCTGGTACTGTAACTTTAGGACTGGTACTGTAACTTTAGTTCTCTGGTACTGTAACTTTAGGACTGGTACTGTAACTGTAGTACTCTGGTACTGTAACTTTAGGACTCTGGTACTGTATCTTTAGGACTCTCGTACTGTAACTTTAGGACTCTGGTACTGTATTTTTAGGACTGGTACTGTAACTTTAGTACTCTTGTCCTTTAACTTTAGGACTCTGGTACTGTAAATTTAGGACTCTGGTACTGTACCTTTAGGACTCTGGTACTGTAACTTTAGTACTCTGGTACTGTAACTTTAGGACTCTGGTACTGTAACTTTAGTACTCTGGTACTGTAACTTTGGGACTCTGGTACTGTATCTTTAGGACTATGGTACTGTAACTTTAGGACTCTTGTCCTGTAACTTTAGGACTCTGGTACTGTAACTTTAGGACTGGTACTGTAACTTTAGGACTCTGGTACTGTAACTTTAGGACTCTGGTACTGTAACTTTAGTACTCTGGTACTGTAACTTTAGGACTCTGGTCCTGTAACTTTAGGACTCTGGTACTGTAACTTTAGTACTCTGGTACTGTAACTTTAGGACTCTGGTACTGTAACTTTAGGACTCTGGTACTGTAACTTTAGGACTCTGGTACTGTAACTTTAGTACTCTGGTACTGTAACTTTAGGACTCTGGTACTGTAACTTTAGTACTCTGGTACTGTAACTTTAGGACTGGTACTGTAACTTTAGGACTCTGGTACTGTAACTTTAGGACTCTGGTACTGTTACTTTAGGACTCTGGTATTGTATCTTTAGGACTCTGTTACTGTAACTTTAGTACTCTGGTACTGTAACTTTAGGACTCTGGTACTGTAACTTTAGTACTCTGGTACTGTAACTTTAGGACTCTGGTACTGTAAGTTTAGGACTCTGATACTGTAACTTTATTATTCTGGTACTGTAACTTTAGAACTCTGGTACTGAAACTTTAGTTCTCTGGTACTGTAACTTTAGGACTCTGGTACTGTAACTTTAGGACTCTGGTACTGTAACTTTAGGACTGGTACTGTAACTTTAGTTCTCTGGTACTGTAACTTTAGGACTGGTACTGTAACTTTAGTACTATGGTACTGTAACTTTAGTACTCTGGTACTGTAACTTTGGGACTCTGGTACTGTATCTTTAGGACTATGGTACTGTAACTTTAGGACTCTTGTCCTGTAACTTTAGGACTCTGGTACTGTAACTTTAGGACTGGTACTGTAACTTTAGGACTCTGGTACTGTAACTTTAGGACTCTGGTACTGTAACTTTAGTACTCTGGTACTGTAACTTTAGGACTCTGGTCCTGTAACTTTAGGACTCTGGTACTGTAACTTTAGTACTCTGGTACTGTAACTTTAGGACTCTGGTACTGTAACTTTAGTACTCTGGCACTGTAACTTTAGGACTCTGGTACTGTATCTTTAGGACTATGGTACTGTAACTTTAGGACTCTTGTCCTGTAATTTTAGGACTCTGGTACTGTAACTTTAGGACTCTGGTACTGTAACTTTAGGACTCTGGTACTGTAACTTTAGGACTCTGGTACTGTAACTTTAGGACTCTGGTACTGTAACTTTAGTACTCTGGTACTGTAACTTTAGGACTCTGGTACTGTAACTTTAGGACTCTGGTACTGTAACTTTAGGACTCTGGTACTGTAACTTTAGTACTCTGGTACTGTAACTTTAGGACTCTGGTACTGTAACTTTAGTACTCTGGTACTGTAACTTTAGGACTGGTACTGTAACTTTAGGACTCTGGTACTGTAACTTTAGGACTCTGGTACTGTTACTTTAGGACTCTGGTATTGTATCTTTAGGACTCTGTTACTGTAACTTTAGTACTCTGGTACTGTAACTTTAGGACTCTGGTACTGTAACTTTAGTACTCTGGTACTGTAACTTTAGGACTCTGGTACTGTAAGTTTAGGACTCTGATACTGTAACTTTATTATTCTGGTACTGTAACTTTAGAACTCTGGTACTGAAACTTTAGTTCTCTGGTACTGTAACTTTAGGACTCTGGTACTGTAACTTTAGGACTCTGGTACTGTAACTTTAGGACTGGTACTGTAACTTTAGTTCTCTGGTACTGTAACTTTAGGACTGGTACTGTAACTTTAGTACTCTGGTACTGTAACTTTAGTACTCTGGTACTGTAACTTTGGGACTCTGGTACTGTATCTTTAGGACTATGGTACTGTAACTTTAGGACTCTTGTCCTGTAACTTTAGGACTCTGGTACTGTAACTTTAGGACTGGTACTGTAACTTTAGGACTCTGGTACTGTAACTTTAGGACTCTGGTACTGTAACTTTAGTACTCTGGTACTGTAACTTTAGGACTCTGGTCCTGTAACTTTAGGACTCTGGTACTGTAACTTTAGTACTCTGGTACTGTAACTTTAGGACTCTGGTACTGTAACTTTAGTACTCTGGCACTGTAACTTTAGGACTCTGGTACTGTATCTTTAGGACTATGGTACTGTAACTTTAGGACTCTTGTCCTGTAATTTTAGGACTCTGGTACTGTAACTTTAGGACTGGTACTGTAACTTTAGGACTCTGGTACTGTAACTTTAGGACTCTGGTACTGTAACTTTAGGACTCTGGTACTGTAACTTTAGGACTCTGGTACTGTAACTTTAGTACTCTGGTACTGTAACTTTAGGACTCTGGTACTGTAACTTTAGGACTCTTGTACTGTAACTTTAGAACTCTGGTACTGTAACTTTAGGACTCTGGTACTGTAACTTTAGGACTGGTACTGTAACTTTAGGACTCTGGTACTGTATCTTTGGGACTCTGGTACTGTAACTTTAGTACTCTGGTACTGTAACTTTAGGACTTTGGTACTGTAACTTTAGGACTGGTACTGTAACTTTGGGACTCTGGTACTGTATCTTTAGGACTATGGTACTGTAACTTTAGGACTCTTGTACTGTAACTTTAGGACTCTGGTACTGTATCTTTGGGACTCTGGTACTGTAACTTTAGGACTCTTGTACTGTAACTTTAGGACTGGTACTGTAACTTTGGGACTCTGGTACTGTATCTTTAGGACTATGGTACTGTAACTTTAGGACTCTTGTACTGTAACTTTAGGACTCTGGTACTGTAACTTTAGTACTCTGGTACTGTAACTTTAGGACTCTGGTACTGTATCTTTAGGACTCTGGTCCTGTAACTTTAGGACTCTGGTACTGTAACTTTAGTACTCTGGTACTGTAACTTTAGGACTCTGGTACTGTAACTTTAGTACTCTGGCACTGTAACTTTAGGACTCTGGTACTGTATCTTTAGGACTATGGTACTGTAACTTTAGGACTCTTGTCCTGTAATTTTAGGACTCTGGTACTGTAACTTTAGGACTGGTACTGTAACTTTAGGACTCTGGTACTGTAACTTTAGGACTCTGGTACTGTAACTTTAGGACTCTGGTACTGTAACTTTAGGACTCTGGTACTGTAACTTTAGTACTCTGGTACTGTAACTTTAGGACTCTGGTACTGTAACTTTAGGACTCTTGTACTGTAACTTTAGAACTCTGGTACTGTAACTTTAGGACTCTGGTACTGTAACTTTAGGACTGGTACTGTAACTTTAGGACTCTGGTACTGTATCTTTGGGACTCTGGTACTGTATCTTTAGTACTCTGGTACTGTAACTTTAGGACTCTGGTACTGTAACTTTAGGACTGGTACTGTAACTTTAGTTCTCTGGTACTGTAACTTTAGGACTGGTACTGTAACTGTAGTACTCTGGTACTGTAACTTTAGGACTCTGGTACTGTATCTTTAGGACTCTCGTACTGTAACTTTAGGACTCTGGTACTGTATTTTTAGGACTGGTACTGTAACTTTAGTACTCTTGTCCTTTAACTTTAGGACTCTGGTACTGTAAATTTAGGACTCTGGTACTGTACCTTTAGGACTCTGGTACTGTAACTTTAGTACTCTGGTACTGTAACTTTAGGACTCTGGTACTGTAACTTTAGGACTCTGGTACTGTAACTTTAGGACTCTGGTACTGTAACTTTAGGACTCTGGTACTGTAACTTTAGTACTCTGGTACTGTAACTTTTGGACTCTGGTACTGTAACTTTAGTACTCTGGTACTGTAACTTTAGGACTCTGGTACTGTAACTTTAGGACTGGTACGGTAACTTTAGGACTCTGGTACTGTATCTTTAGGACTATGGTACTGTAACTTTAGGACTCTTGTCCTGTAACTTTAGGACTCTGGTACTGTAACTTTAGGACTGGTACTGTAACTTTAGGACTCTGGTACTGTAACTTTAGGACTCTTGTCCTGTAACTTTAGGACTCTGGTACTGTAACTTTAGGACTGGTACTGTAACTTTAGGACTCTGGTACTGTAACTTTAGGACTCTGGTACTGTAACTTTAGTACTCTGGTACTGTAACTTTAGGACTCTGGTCCTGTAACTTTAGGACTCTGGTACTGTAACTTTAGTACTCTGGTACTGTAACTTTAGGACTCTGGTACTGTAACTTTAGGACTCTGGTACTGTAACTTTAGGACTCTGGTACTGTAACTTTAGTACTCTGGTACTGTAACTTTAGGACTCTGGTACTGTAACTTTAGTACTCTGGTACTGTAACTTTAGGACTGGTACTGTAACTTTAGGACTCTGGTACTGTAACTTTAGGACTCTGGTACTGTTACTTTAGGACTCTGGTATTGTATCTTTAGGACTCTGTTACTGTAACTTTAGTACTCTGGTACTGTAACTTTAGGACTCTGGTACTGTAACTTTAGTACTCTGGTACTGTAACTTTAGGACTCTGGTACTGTAAGTTTAGGACTCTGATACTGTAACTTTATTATTCTGGTACTGTAACTTTAGAACTCTGGTACTGAAACTTTAGTTCTCTGGTACTGTAACTTTAGGACTCTGGTACTGTAACTTTAGGACTCTGGTACTGTAACTTTAGGACTGGTACTGTAACTTTAGTTCTCTGGTACTGTAACTTTAGGACTGGTACTGTAACTTTAGTACTCTGGTACTGTAACTTTAGTACTCTGGTACTGTAACTTTGGGACTCTGGTACTGTATCTTTAGGACTATGGTACTGTAACTTTAGGACTCTTGTCCTGTAACTTTAGGACTCTGGTACTGTAACTTTAGGACTGGTACTGTAACTTTAGGACTCTGGTACTGTAACTTTAGGACTCTGGTACTGTAACTTTAGTACTCTGGTACTGTAACTTTAGGACTCTGGTCCTGTAACTTTAGGACTCTGGTACTGTAACTTTAGTACTCTGGTACTGTAACTTTAGGACTCTGGTACTGTAACTTTAGTACTCTGGCACTGTAACTTTAGGACTCTGGTACTGTATCTTTAGGACTATGGTACTGTAACTTTAGGACTCTTGTCCTGTAATTTTAGGACTCTGGTACTGTAACTTTAGGACTGGTACTGTAACTTTAGGACTCTGGTACTGTAACTTTAGGACTCTGGTACTGTAACTTTAGGACTCTGGTACTGTAACTTTAGGACTCTGGTACTGTAACTTTAGTACTCTGGTACTGTAACTTTAGGACTCTGGTACTGTAACTTTAGGACTCTTGTACTGTAACTTTAGAACTCTGGTACTGTAACTTTAGGACTCTGGTACTGTAACTTTAGGACTGGTACTGTAACTTTAGGACTCTGGTACTGTATCTTTGGGACTCTGGTACTGTAACTTTAGTACTCTGGTACTGTAACTTTAGGACTTTGGTACTGTAACTTTAGGACTGGTACTGTAACTTTAGGACTCTTGTACTGTAACTTTAGGACTCTGGTACTGTATCTTTGGGACTCTGGTACTGTAACTTTAGGACTCTTGTACTGTATCTTTGGGACTCTGGTACTGTAACTTTAGGACTCTTGTACTGTAACTTTAGGACTGGTACTGTAACTTTGGGACTCTGGTACTGTATCTTTAGGACTATGGTACTGTAACTTTAGGACTCTTGTACTGTAACTTTAGGACTCTGGTACTGTAACTTTAGTACTCTGGTACTGTAACTTTAGGACTCTGGTACTGTATCTTTAGGACTCTGGTCCTGTAACTTTAGGACTCTGGTACTGTAACTTTAGTACTCTGGTACTGTAACTTTAGGACTCTGGTACTGTAACTTTAGTACTCTGGCACTGTAACTTTAGGACTCTGGTACTGTATCTTTAGGACTATGGTACTGTAACTTTAGGACTCTTGTCCTGTAATTTTAGGACTCTGGTACTGTAACTTTAGGACTGGTACTGTAACTTTAGGACTCTGGTACTGTAACTTTAGGACTCTGGTACTGTAACTTTAGGACTCTGGTACTGTAACTTTAGGACTCTGGTACTGTAACTTTAGTACTCTGGTACTGTAACTTTAGGACTCTGGTACTGTAACTTTAGGACTCTTGTACTGTAACTTTAGAACTCTGGTACTGTAACTTTAGGACTCTGGTACTGTAACTTTAGGACTGGTACTGTAACTTTAGGACTCTGGTACTGTATCTTTGGGACTCTGGTACTGTATCTTTAGTACTCTGGTACTGTAACTTTAGGACTCTGGTACTGTAACTTTAGGACTGGTACTGTAACTTTAGTTCTCTGGTACTGTAACTTTAGGACTGGTACTGTAACTGTAGTACTCTGGTACTGTAACTTTAGGACTCTGGTACTGTATCTTTAGGACTCTCGTACTGTAACTTTAGGACTCTGGTACTGTATTTTTAGGACTGGTACTGTAACTTTAGTACTCTTGTCCTTTAACTTTAGGACTCTGGTACTGTAAATTTAGGACTCTGGTACTGTACCTTTAGGACTCTGGTACTGTAACTTTAGTACTCTGGTACTGTAACTTTAGGACTCTGGTACTGTAACTTTAGGACTCTGGTACTGTAACTTTAGGACTCTGGTACTGTAACTTTAGGACTCTGGTACTGTAACTTTAGTACTCTGGTACTGTAACTTTTGGACTCTGGTACTGTAACTTTAGTACTCTGGTACTGTAACTTTAGGACTCTGGTACTGTAACTTTAGGACTGGTACGGTAACTTTAGGACTCTGGTACTGTAACTTTAGGACTCTGGTACTGTAACTTTAGGACTCTGGTATTGTAACTTTAGGACTCTGGTACTGTAACTTTAGTACTCTGGTACTGTAACTTTAGGACTCTGGTACTGTAACTTTAGTACTCTGGTACTGTAACTTTAGGACTCTGGTACTGTAAGTTTAGGACTCTGATACTGTAACTTTATTATTCTGGTACTGTAACTTTAGAACTCTGGTACTGAAACTTTAGTTCTCTGGTACTGTAACTTTAGGACTCTGGTACTGTAACTTTAGGACTCTGGTACTGTAACTTTAGGACTGGTACTGTAACTTTAGTTCTCTGGTACTGTAACTTTAGGAATGGTACTGTAACTTTAGTACTCTTGTCCTTTAACTTTAGGACTCTGGTACTGTAAATTTAGGACTCTGGTACTGTACCTTTAGGACTCTGGTACTGTAACTTTAGTACTCTGGTACTGTAACTTTAGGACTCTGGTACTGTAACTTTAGGACTCTGGTACTGTAACTTTAGGACTCTGGTACTGTAACTTTAGTACTCTGGTACTGTAACTTTAGGACTCTGGTACTGTAACTTTAGGACTCTGGTACTGTAACTTTAGTACTCTGGTACTGTAACTTTAGGACTCTGGTACTGTAACTTTAGTACTCTGGTACTGTAACTTTAGGACTCTGGTACTGTAACTTTAGGACTGGTACGGTAACTTTAGGACTCTGGTACTGTAACTTTAGGACTCTGGTACTGTAACTTTAGGACTCTGGTATTGTAACTTTAGGACTCTGGTACTGTAACTTTAGTACTCTGGTACTGTAACTTTAGGACTCTGGTACTGTAACTTTAGTACTCTGGTACTGTAACTTTAGGACTCTGGTACTGTAAGTTTAGGACTCTGATACTGTAACTTTATTATTCTGGTACTGTAATTTTAGAACTCTGGTACTGAAACTTTAGTTCTCTGGTACTGTAACTTTAGGACTCTGGTACTGTAACTTTAGGACTCTGGTACTGTAACTTTAGGACTGGTACTGTAACTTTAGTTCTCTGGTACTGTAACTTTAGGACTGGTACTGTAACTTTAGTACTCTGGTACTGTAACTTTAGGACTCTGGTACTGTATCTTTAGTACTCTGGTACTGTAACTTTGGGACTCTGGTACTGTATCTTTAGGACTCTGGTACTGTAACTTTAGGACTCTTGTCCTGTAACTTTAGGACTCTGGTACTGTAACTTTAGGACTCTTGTCCTTTAACTTTAGGACTCTGGTACTGTAAATTTAGGACTCTGGTACTGTACCTTTAGGACTCTGGTACTGTAACTTTAGTACTCTTGTACTGTAACTTTAGGACTCTGGTACTGTAACTTTAGGACTCTGGTACTGTAACTTTAGGACTCTGGTACTGTAACTTTAGGACTCTGGTACTGTAACTTTAGTACTCTGGTACTGTAACTTTTGGACTCTGGTACTGTAACTTTAGTACTCTGGTACTGTAACTTTAGGACTCTGGTACTGTAACTTTAGGACTGGTACGGTAACTTTAGGACTCTGGTACTGTAACTTTAGGACTCTGGTACTGTAACTTTAGGACTCTGGTATTGTAACTTTAGGACTCTGGTACTGTAACTTTAGTACTCTGGTACTGTAACTTTAGGACTCTGGTACTGTAACTTTAGTACTCTGGTACTGTAACTTTAGGACTCTGGTACTGTAAGTTTAGGACTCTGATACTGTAACTTTATTATTCTGGTACTGTAACTTTAGAACTCTGGTACTGAAACTTTAGTTCTCTGGTACTACTGTAACTTTAGGACTCTGGTACTGTAACTTTAGGACTCTGGTACTGTAACTTTAGGACTGGTACTGTAACTTTAGTTCTCTGGTACTGTAACTTTAGGACTGGTACTGTAACTTTAGTACTCTTGTCCTTTAACTTTAGGACTCTGGTACTGTAAATTTAGGACTCTGGTACTGTAACTTTAGGACTCTGGTACTGTAACTTTAGGACTCTGGTACTGTAACTTTAGGACTCTGGTACTGTAACTTTAGGACTCTGGTACTGTAACTTTAGTACTCTGGTACTGTAACTTTTGGACTCTGGTACTGTAACTTTAGTACTCTGGTACTGTAACTTTAGGACTCTGGTACTGTAACTTTAGGACTGGTACGGTAACTTTAGGACTCTGGTACTGTAACTTTAGGACTCTGGTACTGTAACTTTAGGACTCTGGTATTGTAACTTTAGGACTCTGGTACTGTAACTTTAGTACTCTGGTACTGTAACTTTAGGACTCTGGTACTGTAACTTTAGTACTCTGGTACTGTAACTTTAGGACTCTGGTACTGTAAGTTTAGGACTCTGATACTGTAACTTTATTATTCTGGTACTGTAACTTTAGAACTTTAGTACTGAAACTTTAGTTCTCTGGTACTGTAACTTTAGGACTCTGGTACTGTAACTTTAGGACTCTGGTACTGTAACTTTAGGACTGGTACTGTAACTTTAGTTCTCTGGTACTGTAACTTTAGGACTGGTACTGTAACTTTAGTACTCTTGTCCTTTAACTTTAGGACTCTGGTACTGTAAATTTAGGACTCTGGTACTGTACCTTTAGGACTCTGGTACTGTAACTTTAGTACTCTGGTACTGTAACTTTAGGACTCTGGTACTGTAACTTTAGGACTCTGGTACTGTAACTTTAGGACTCTGGTACTGTAACTTTAGTACTCTGGTACTGTAACTTTAGGACTCTGGTACTGTAACTTTAGGACTCTGGTACTGTAACTTTAGTACTCTGGTACTGTAACTTTAGGACTCTGGTACTGTAACTTTAGTACTCTGGTACTGTAACTTTAGGACTCTGGTACTGTAACTTTAGGACTGGTACGGTAACTTTAGGACTCTGGTACTGTAACTTTAGGACTCTGGTACTGTAACTTTAGGACTCTGGTATTGTAACTTTAGGACTCTGGTACTGTAACTTTAGTACTCTGGTACTGTAACTTTAGGACTCTGGTACTGTAACTTTAGTACTCTGGTACTGTAACTTTAGGACTCTGGTACTGTAAGTTTAGGACTCTGATACTGTAACTTTATTATTCTGGTACTGTAACTTTATAACTCTGGTACTGAAACTTTAGTTCTCTGGTACTGTAACTTTAGGACTCTGGTACTGTAACTTTAGGACTCTGGTACTGTAACTTTAGGACTGGTACTGTAACTTTAGTTCTCTGGTACTGTAACTTTAGGACTGGTACTGTAACTTTAGTACTCTGGTACTGTAACTTTAGGACTCTGGTACTGTATCTTTAGTACTCTGGTACTGTAACTTTGGGACTCTGGTACTGTATCTTTAGGACTATGGTACTGTAACTTTAGGACTCTTGTCCTGTAACTTTAGGACTCTGGTACTGTAACTTTAGGACTCTTGTACTGTAACTTTAGAACTCTGGTACTGTAACTTTAGTTCTCTGGTACTGTAACTTTAGGACTGGTACTGTAACTGTAGTACTCTGGTACTGTAACTTTAGGACTCTGGTACTGTATCTTTAGGACTCTCGTACTGTAACTTTAGGACTCTGGTACTGTATTTTTAGGACTGGTACTGTAACTTTAGTACTCTTGTCCTTTAACTTTAGGACTCTGGTACTGTAAATTTAGGACTCTGGTACTGTACCTTTAGGACTCTGGTACTGTAACTTTAGTACTCTGGTACTGTAACTTTAGGACTCTGGTACTGTAACTTTAGGACTCTGGTACTGTAACTTTAGGACTCTGGTACTGTAACTTTAGGACTCTGGTACTGTAACTTTAGTACTCTGGTACTGTAACTTTTGGACTCTGGTACTGTAACTTTAGTACTCTGGTACTGTAACTTTAGGACTCTGGTACTGTAACTTTAGGACTGGTACGGTAACTTTAGGACTCTGGTACTGTAACTTTAGGACTCTGGTACTGTAACTTTAGGACTCTGGTATTGTAACTTTAGGACTCTGGTACTGTAACTTTAGTACTCTGGTACTGTAACTTTAGGACTCTGGTACTGTAACTTTAGTACTCTGGTACTGTAACTTTAGGACTCTGGTACTGTAAGTTTAGGACTCTGATACTGTAACTTTATTATTCTGGTACTGTAACTTTAGAACTCTGGTACTGAAACTTTAGTTCTCTGGTACTGTAACTTTAGGACTCTGGTACTGTAACTTTAGGACTCTGGTACTGTAACTTTAGGACTGGTACTGTAACTTTAGTTCTCTGGTACTGTAACTTTAGGACTGGTACTGTAACTTTAGTACTCTTGTCCTTTAACTTTAGGACTCTGGTACTGTAAATTTAGGACTCTGGTACTGTACCTTTAGGACTCTGGTACTGTAACTTTAGTACTCTGGTACTGTAACTTTAGGACTCTGGTACTGTAACTTTAGGACTCTGGTACTGTATCTTTAGTACTCTGGTACTGTAACTTTAGGACTCTGGTACTGTAACTTTAGGACTGGTACTGTAACTTTAGTTCTCTGGTACTGTAACTTTAGGACTGGTACTGTAACTGTAGTACTCTGGTACAGTAACTTTAGGACTCTGGTACTGTATCTTTAGGACTCTCGTACTGTAACTTTAGGACTCTGGTACTGTATTTTTAGGACTGGTACTGTAACTTTAGTACTCTTGTCCTTTAACTTTAGGACTCTGGTACTGTAAATTTAGGACTCTGGTACTGTACCTTTAGGACTCTGGTACTGTAACTTTAGTACTCTGGTACTGTAACTTTAGGACTCTGGTACTGTAACTTTAGGACTCTGGTACTGTAACTTTAGGACTCTGGTACTGTAACTTTAGGACTCTGGTACTGTAACTTTAGTACTCTGGTACTGTAACTTTTGGACTCTGGTACTGTAACTTTAGTACTCTGGTACTGTAACTTTAGGACTCTGGTACTGTAACTTTAGGACTGGTACGGTAACTTTAGGACTCTGGTACTGTAACTTTAGGACTCTGGTACTGTAACTTTAGGACTCTGGTATTGTAACTTTAGGACTCTGGTACTGTAACTTTAGGACTCTGGTACTGTAACTTTAGGACTGGTACTGTAACTTTAGTTCTCTGGTACTGTAACTTTAGGACTGGTACTGTAACTTTAGTACTCTTGTCCTTTAACTTTAGGACTCTGGTACTGTAAATTTAGGACTCTGGTACTGTACCTTTAGGACTCTGGTACTGTAACTTTAGTACTCTGGTACTGTAACTTTAGGACTCTGGTACTGTAACTTTAGGACTCTGGTACTGTAACTTTAGGACTCTGGTACTGTAACTTTAGTACTCTGGTACTGTAACTTTAGGACTCTGGTACTGTAACTTTAGGACTCTGGTACTGTAACTTTAGTACTCTGGTACTGTAACTTTAGGACTCTGGTACTGTAACTTTAGTACTCTGGTACTGTAACTTTAGGACTCTGGTACTGTAACTTTAGGACTGGTACGGTAACTTTAGGACTCTGGTACTGTAACTTTAGGACTCTGGTACTGTAACTTTAGGACTCTGGTATTGTAACTTTAGGACTCTGGTACTGTAACTTTAGTACTCTGGTACTGTAACTTTAGGACTCTGGTACTGTAACTTTAGTACTCTGGTACTGTAACTTTAGGACTCTGGTACTGTAAGTTTAGGACTCTGATACTGTAACTTTATTATTCTGGTACTGTAACTTTAGAACTCTGGTACTGAAACTTTAGTTCTCTGGTACTGTAACTTTAGGACTCTGGTACTGTAACTTTAGGACTCTGGTACTGTAACTTTAGGACTGGTACTGTAACTTTAGTTCTCTGGTACTGTAACTTTAGGACTGGTACTGTAACTTTAGTACTCTGGTACTGTAACTTTAGGACTCTGGTACTGTATCTTTAGTACTCTGGTACTGTAACTTTGGGACTCTGGTACTGTATCTTTAGGACTATGGTACTGTAACTTTAGGACTCTTGTCCTGTAACTTTAGGACTCTGGTACTGTAACTTTAGGACTCTTGTCCTTTAACTTTAGGACTCTGGTACTGTAAATTTAGGACTCTGGTACTGTACCTTTAGGACTCTGGTACTGTAACTTTAGTACTCTGGTACTGTAACTTTAGGACTCTGGTACTGTAACTTTAGGACTCTGGTACTGTAACTTTAGGACTCTGGTACTGTAACTTTAGGACTCTGGTACTGTAACTTTAGGACTCTGGTACTGTAACTTTAGTACTCTGGTACTGTAACTTTTGGACTCTGGTACTGTAACTTTAGTACTCTGGTACTGTAACTTTAGGACTCTGGTACTGTAACTTTAGGACTGGTACGGTAACTTTAGGACTCTGGTACTGTAACTTTAGGACTCTGGTACTGTAACTTTAGGACTCTGGTATTGTAACTTTAGGACTCTGGTACTGTAACTTTAGTACTCTGGTACTGTAACTTTAGGACTCTGGTACTGTAACTTTAGTACTCTGGTACTGTAACTTTAGGACTCTGGTACTGTAAGTTTAGGACTCTGATACTGTAACTTTATTATTCTGGTACTGTAACTTTAGAACTCTGGTACTGAAACTTTAGTTCTCTGGTACTGTAACTTTAGGACTCTGGTACTGTAACTTTAGGACTCTGGTACTGTAACTTTAGGACTGGTACTGTAACTTTAGTTCTCTGGTACTGTAACTTTAGGACTGGTACTGTAACTTTAGTACTCTTGTCCTTTAACTTTAGGACTCTGGTACTGTAAATTTAGGACTCTGGTACTGTACCTTTAGGACTCTGGTACTGTAACTTTAGTACTCTGGTACTGTAACTTTAGGACTCTGGTACTGTAACTTTAGGACTCTGGTACTGTAACTTTAGGACTCTGGTACTGTAACTTTAGTACTCTGGTACTGTAACTTTAGGACTCTGGTACTGTAACTTTAGGACTCTGGTACTGTAACTTTAGTACCCTGGTACTGTAACTTTAGGACTCTGGTACTGTAACTTTAGTACTCTGGTACTGTAACTTTAGGACTCTGGTACTGTAACTTTAGGACTGGTACGGTAACTTTAGGACTCTGGTACTGTAACTTTAGGACTCTGGTACTGTAACTTTAGGACTCTGGTATTGTAACTTTAGGACTCTGGTACTGTAACTTTAGTACTCTGGTACTGTAACTTTAGGACTCTGGTACTGTAACTTTAGTACTCTGGTACTGTAACTTTAGGACTCTGGTACTGTAAGTTTAGGACTCTGATACTGTAACTTTATTATTCTGGTACTGTAACTTTATAACTCTGGTACTGAAACTTTAGTTCTCTGGTACTGTAACTTTAGGACTCTGGTACTGTAACTTTAGGACTCTGGTACTGTAACTTTAGGACTGGTACTGTAACTTTAGTTCTCTGGTACTGTAACTTTAGGACTGGTACTGTAACTTTAGTACTCTGGTACTGTAACTTTAGGACTCTGGTACTGTATCTTTAGTACTCTGGTACTGTAACTTTGGGACTCTGGTACTGTATCTTTAGGACTATGGTACTGTAACTTTAGGACTCTTGTCCTGTAACTTTAGGACTCTGGTACTGTAACTTTAGGACTCTTGTACTGTAACTTTAGAACTCTGGTACTGTAACTTTAGGACTCTGGTACTGTAACTTTAGGACTGGTACTGTAACTTTAGGACTCTGGTACTGTATCTTTGGGACTCTGGTACTGTATCTTTAGTACTCTGGTACTGTAACTTTAGGACTCTGGTACTGTAACTTTAGGACTGGTACTGTAACTTTAGTTCTCTGGTACTGTAACTTTAGGACTGGTACTGTAACTGTAGTACTCTGGTACTGTAACTTTAGGACTCTGGTACTGTATCTTTAGGACTCTCGTACTGTAACTTTAGGACTCTGGTACTGTATTTTTAGGACTGGTACTGTAACTTTAGTACTCTTGTCCTTTAACTTTAGGACTCTGGTACTGTAAATTTAGGACTCTGGTACTGTACCTTTAGGACTCTGGTACTGTAACTTTAGTACTCTGGTACTGTAACTTTAGGACTCTGGTACTGTAACTTTAGGACTCTGGTACTGTAACTTTAGGACTCTGGTACTGTAACTTTAGTACTCTGGTACTGTAACTTTAGTACTCTGGTACTGTAACTTTAGGACTCTGGTACTGTAACTTTAGGACTGGTACTGTAACTTTAGGACTCTGGTACTGTAACTTTAGGACTCTGGTACTGTAACTTTAGGACTCTGGTATTGTAACTTTAGGACTCTGGTACTGTAACTTTAGTACTCTGGTACTGTAACTTTAGGACTCTGGTACTGTAACTTTAGTACTCTGGTACTGTAACTTTAGGACTCTGGTACTGTAAGTTTAGGACTCTGATACTGTAACTTTATTATTCTGGTACTGTAACTTTAGAACTCTGGTACTGAAACTTTAGTTCTCTGGTACTGTAACTTTAGGACTCTGGTACTGTAACTTTAGGACTCTGGTACTGTAACTTTAGGACTGGTACTGTAACTTTAGTTCTCTGGTACTGTAACTTTAGGACTGGTACTGTAACTTTAGTACTCTGGTACTGTAACTTTAGGACTCTGGTACTGTAACTTTAGTACTCTGGTACTGTAAATTTAGGACTCTGGTACTGTACCTTTAGGACTCTGGTACTGTAACTTTAGGACTCTGGTACTGTAACTTTAGTACTCTGGTACTGTAACTTTAGGACTCTGGTCCTGTAACTTTAGGACTCTGGTACTGTAACTTTAGTACTCTGGTACTGTAACTTTAGGACTCTGGTACTGTAACTTTAGTACTCTGGCACTGTAAATTTAGGACTCTGGTACTGTATCTTTAGGACTATGGTACTGTAACTTTAGGACTCTTGTCCTGTAATTTTAGGACTCTGGTACTGTAACTTTAGGACTCTGGTACTGTAACTTTAGGACTCTGGTACTGTAACTTTAGGACTCTGGTACTGTAACTTTAGGACTCTGGTACTGTAACTTTAGTACTCTGGTACTGTAACTTTAGGACTCTGGTACTGTAACTTTAGGACTCTTGTACTGTAACTTTAGAACTCTGGTACTGTAACTTTAGGACTCTGGTACTGTAACTTTAGGACTGGTACTGTAACTTTAGGACTCTGGTACTGTATCTTTGGGACTCTGGTACTGTAACTTTAGTACTCTGGTACTGTAACTTTAGGACTTTGGTACTGTAACTTTAGGACTGGTACTGTAACTTTGGGACTCTGGTACTGTATCTTTAGGACTATGGTACTGTAACTTTAGGACTCTTGTACTGTAACTTTAGGACTCTGGTACTGTATCTTTGGGACTCTGGTACTGTAACTTTAGGACTCTTGTACTGTAACTTTAGGACTGGTACTGTAACTTTGGGACTCTGGTACTGTATCTTTAGGACTATGGTACTGTAACTTTAGGACTCTTGTACTGTAACTTTAGAACTCTGGTACTGTATCTTTGGGACTCTGGTACTGTAACTTTAGGACTCTTGTACTTTAACTTTAGGACTGGTACTGTAACTTTGGGACTCTGGTACTGTATCTTTAGGACTATGGTACTGTAACTTTAGGACTCTTGTACTGTAACTTTAGGACTCTGGTACTTTATCTTTAGGACTCTGGTACTGTAACTTTAGGACTCTGGTACTGCATCTTTAGGACTCTGGTACTGTAACTTTAGGACTTTTAGAGAATTGTGTGTTATGATCTCCAATGTGATCCTGCCTTGATGAATATATATACTCATAACTCCCAGTCCTCAATTCACCTACTTGCACTTCAGACCCACTTGCTCATATGTTTGGTGTTATGTTGTTGTAGGCAGTGAAATTTGAAGAGAGAAAGAAGAAAAAAGGTTGCCCTTTTTTTACACGTGAAAAGGTTGTCTGTGCTCCTAGCTTAACCAAAGACAGATGCTGAGGCTGAACAGACATCCACTTCTCAAAACAAATGGAACATGCCTCCTTAAAGCTCCTTTTTCTGATATTTGTAATATTTGTGTCAACATTCAAGTCCTTACACACGTGCAGAAGAGGTTCATTTTCATTGTTGAGAATAAAGTATTTGAGAATGCAACTAGCTCTCACAGCCTCACGTTGAAAGTTCATGCAAACGTCAGATTTTGGAGTGTCAAAGGTTAAGTTTAGGCATTAAGTCTGCATTTTTAGTTTTAGGGTTAAGTTTAGGCATTAACTCAGAATGGTTAAGGTAAGGGTTAAGGTTTGGGATAGGCTTAAAACAGAAATATCAAAAACAACTTTATATCTCTTGATTCAAACTTGCAACCTTTGGAATCAGAGGCAGATGCTTACGCCCATCCGCCATCCCAGTCCACAATGCGCTAGGAAAACCAAAACCTACTTGAAGGTAACAACACAAACTGTTGCCCCTCGTGGTGGTGTCCACGTCATTTCCCTACGTCCTCAGATATGGATGGACAACGAATACTGACTTGTATCACGGGTGACCTGGCTGCCCTTTCCACCGTCACACACCTATTTCTCTGTGCATCTATTTCTCTGTCAGTTTCTTTAATATCATTTAGCCATGATGACAAGCGGAGATGCAGACCGTGATTAGTCTTCTGTTGTTACATTTGATATAGAAACGTGCAGAGCCAAGTGAATACAGTGTATATCCTTTCATCCCTCCTATAACCAAATAACCAAGAGCACAGGCCATTGTGATAGGCTTTGCAAGTTCGCTGTCACGCAGCAATGCCTCGTGACAGTCATGCTTGCAGCTTTACAGCAAAGAAAACGGCTTGTCTCTAGCTCAAACAGTTAAAAACATATGACTCGTTACCGGAGCTACCTTTTTTTCTTCCTGCACGATTTCGCTCACATTTGATATAATTTCACAAAACATGTTGGGGCCGTTTTAAACTACTACCAGGCCGCTAATTATTGTTTTGATAACAAACAACGTTGTTCAGTCATGTTACCTAGCTAGCTCACAACCTGGTAACTTGACAGTAGGTCTTAGGCATATTTGATTGGCGCAGGAAGAGAGGAAAAGCGTCTGCTACTCATGAAATGTGCTTCAAAGGTAGGATTCACGCAGGCCTAATGTAAGCCTAAATGATCAAAAATCTATATATTTCCGGTACTCCTTGCAGTCTGTTGGGTGCCTCATGTTTTTAAAGTTGGGAGCAGTGTGTTTATGAGGGAGACGCAGAGAGTGTGTGTGGGAGGGAGGGAGAGTGTGTGTCTGTGTGTTAAATGAAGAGTAAAGGTTTCATGCAGTGTTTTCCCCTTACTGCCACAATTACATGCAGATCATTAATGCATTTACAATACCAGTCAAAAGTTTGGACACATCTCATTCAGGGGTTTTTCTTTATTTCTACTATTTTTTACATTGTAGAATAATAGTGAAGACATCAAAACTATGAACTAACACAATATGGAATCATGTAGTAACCAAAAAAGGGTTCAACAAATCAAATATATTTGAGATTCTTCAAAGTAGCCACATTGTGCCTTGATGACAACATTGCACACTCTAGGCATTCTGTCAACCAGCTTCACCTGGAATGCTTTTCCAACAGTCTTGAAGGAGTTCCCACATATATGCTGAGCACTTGCTGGCTACTTTTCCTTCACTATGTGGTCCAAATCATCCCAAATCATCTCAATTTGTTTGAAGTCAGGTGATTGTGGAGGCCAGGTCATCTGATGCAGCAATCCATCACTCTCCTTTTTGGGGAAATAGCCCTTACACAGCTTGGAGGTGTGTTGGGTCATTGTCCTGTTGAAAAACAAATGGTAGTCCCACTCAGCGCAAACCAGATGGGATGGTGTATCACTGCAGAATGCTGGGTTAGCCATGCTGGTTAACCTCTCTAGGGGGTGTGGGACGCTACCGTCCCACCTGGCCAACATCCGGTGAAATTGCAGAGCTCAAAATTCAAATGAAATTACTATAAATATTTAACTTTCATGAAATCACAAGTGTAATACATCAAAATCAAGCTTAACTTGTTGTTAATCCAGCCGCTTTGTCAGATTTTAAAAATACTTTACGGCGAAAGCAAACCATGTGATTATCTGAGGACAGCGCTCAGCACACAAAACATTACATACAGTTACCAGCCAAGTAGATTCGGCACGAAAGTCAGAAATAGCAATAAAATTAATCACTTACCTTTGATGATCTTCATATGATTGCACTCAAAAGACTCCCAGTTACACAATAAATGTTTGTTTTATTTCGATAAAGTCCCTCTTTCATTAAAAAAATTCCATTTTATTGGCACGTTTTGTTCAGTGATCCAATGGCTCAAATACGGTCACAACAGGCAGACGAAAATTCCAAATAGTACCGGTAAAGTTCGTAGAAACATGTCAAACGATGTTTATAATCAATCCTCAGGTTGTTTTTAGCCCAAATAATCGATAATATTTCAACCGTACAATAGCGTCGTCAATATAAAAGAAAAACAAGAAAGGCGCACTCTCGGTCTTGCGCAGCAAACAGCTCAGGGGACATCCCACTATCCACTCACTCAAAGTTGTCATTCTCCCTAATTGTTCAGAATAAAAGCCTAAAACTATGTCTAAAGACTGTTCACAACTTGTGGAAGCCATAGGAACGGAATCTGGGTCCTATCCCTTTAAATGGTGGATAGGCTTTCATAGGAAAAATAGTGGCACTTCCTGGATGGATTTCCCTCAGGTGTTTGCCTGCCATTTCAGTTCTGTTATACTCACAGATGTTATTTTAACAGTTTTCGAAACTTGGAGTGTTTTCTATCCAAATCTACTAATTATATGCATATCCTAGCTTCTGGGCCCGAGTAGCAGGCAGTTTACTTTGGGAACACTTTTCATCCGGAGGTGAAAATAGTGCCCCCTACCCTAGTGAGGTTAAGTGTGCCTTGAATTCTAAATAAATCACAGACAGTGTCACCAGCAAAGCACCCCCACACCATCACACCTCCTCCCCCGTGCTTCACGTTGTGGACCACACATGCTTTGCATTGAAGGTCTACAGTAGCCTCAGCAGCACTCTGTGTAGGTTAGCACCATGGTGTAGCTGGAGGACAGCTAGCTTCTGTTCTCCTCTGGGTACATTAACTTCGATACAAAACTTAGGAGGCTTAGGAGACTTACACAGTAAATATGACAACTTCCGGAGGATGTCCTCCAACCTATCAGAGCTCTTGCAGCATGAACTGACATGTTGTCCACCAAATCAAAATATCAGAGGATTAATCTAATACTGAAAGCATAAGCTTCAGCTAGCTAGCACTGCAGTGCATAAAATGTTGTGAGTAGTTGACTCAAAGAGAAGTGGAACAGTTTTGAAAAATTGTATTATTCCAAAATTAAGGAGAAGCAAGAGGAGGAGAAAGAGAGAGATAGCTATATTTGGGTGTATTTGTTTTTACAAAACGTTCACTTAGCTAAGAATGAAGCTAGCTCGTTTAACCTACTCAAACATCCGGCTCAGGCAGAGCGAGATGCTATGTTATCTAGCTGGCTATGGCTATCCAACACTGTAACTCTTCCAAGTCATTAATTTATTGCCACCGGAGCAATTGTATTCATTCTGCCAATTCTGTTGAAAAATGTTTATTAAACGGATGGAAACGGAACAAAACGGAGATAAAAATACCTTAATGTGTCCAATAGAAATTCACATTTGCAACGGACTAATGATTACTCCCGAGATCAGCTCGATGCAGGCAAGAGTGTGCAAGGCGGTATTGAATGTCACCTTGATTACTCAAAATTCTCTACGTTGTAAACTTTCATTCATAGGCTAGGTTGTAGCAATCTCATGATGGGTACAGGGAAAATGTGTGTATCATGTAGTAGCCTAAACCTATCGATGTAACATTTGCGCTGGGTGAATGGAATATGAATGGCAGTCATCCACTATGCTGTAAAATAATCATCCTCCCTCATCTTAAACGGCACCATCCGCCACTGGTATGCACGTGTGTTTCCTTACAGCAGTTTGTCTGCCTGTCCTGTACATTAACCTGGTCTCTAACATACCCCCTTCTGGTGAGGAACATGAGTAGGCTGCCAACACAGATCAGTGACAGACCTCTCTACTCTAGTCTGGAATTCAAACCTGTAAAAAGATGCATAACACATGAATGAACCTGCTCGGTTTCTAGATTGCTGTTGAACAAGGGGGCAAGGGTGAGGCATATTTATATACAATACTTCCGTTATTGGTCCATTTGCACAGATATTATTGATTTATTGCCGTCACAGTACCCAACCTAAAACACACACACACCACACAACATCACATCACATCACATCACAGCGCCCCTGGAGCAATTAGGGCTAAAGTACCTTGCTCAAGGGCACAATGGCAGTACATAGTATATAGGATGTTAAAGCCTCCAGTTGCCGGCCCTGATTCCACATTATTGGTCATTACTGGTAATGGCCATAGTTATTGTCCTGTTATTACCGATCTGTAAAGTGTACCAATATTTATATCACCATGAAAATAAATAAAGGAATGACAAAATGACAATGCTGCTGATGCTGACATTAATACTAATCATGACTGTGTTTCTCTCCTCTAGGAAAGCACATCTGATCCTGCGCAGAGTGGAGAGGATCAGCCGGTACTGCCGGGCCCTGCTCCACAGCGCATACATTCAGAGCCGCACAGACACCATGGCCTACGTGTTCTGTCGCAGCGAGGAGGGTCGGCCCACCAGCAAAGTGTGGCATGGCTCCCTGCATGAGACCCGCACCACCTGCATGGAGAAACTGATCTCAGTACAACGCAGCACATACGGCAACGCCAAGCTCCGATGAGACAAGCTGCCCAACGATACAATGACAGCCGCCTCCTCCTCATTTCTGGTCTCTCCACTGACTGGTATTTTTCCAAATCAGGAGAGCCCTGAAACCTCGACCCCACTGGACATTGTTAGAACTACTGTCAAACACCCTCAAATGCTTTTTTGGAAAAAGTGCTAAGAACTGCTTGAAGAGGAAAGACGGTTTGGATGTACATGCCAGTGACTACTACTATCAATGAGGAGGAGCAATGTGAACATGTAAATTATCATTCAACCCAGAGCAAATTGGTTGGCAAAAAAATACTGAATGTAATATTGCAGTTTCTCATGGTACTTCGACTGGAAGCGTACCAGGGAAACAAACAAACAAAAAAACAACTCCCTGTTTGTCTCTCCTCTTGGCTGGAGAGATGTGAAAGAGAGCGTTTTAGATTTGATTTGATTCATTTGTAATAGTTAAACATATCACCACTACAATAATGTCGTCTTCTTAATGCAGACAACATAGTGTTTATAATAAAGGCTACAGAGAAATCCTGCGTGACGGGTTGTGATGTCATCAGCTGTACCGTACGGTGTGTGAGTTAACGCTTTGCAGCTAGAAAAGTCCTCAACCAGCAGTGTTTCCTTTTTTGTTTGTTTGTTTATTGTTGTTTATCTCCTCAGATGTTGACAAAGGTGGAGAGCTCCTAAACCACAGGGAAAATCCATATTTAAAAAAAAGTCCATTAATATGGTCAACTGGTGAATATAGGTAACGAAAAAGAAAACATTTTCATAGGAAAATATTCCAAATGACTTCAAGATTTGATGCTATATGTATGGATTGCAGAGTGATGGCAGGTGAATGCCAATGAGTGATGAAACGCTATAAAGGAATCATGTTTAATCGTATGGATCTTGTAGGATCCCTTCCCTCAAGGAAACATTTACTTGACTTTCCATCTCTCAAGAGCCATGGACATAAAAATCCAACTCATTGTTTTTTTGTATTGATTATCATTTCACGTTATATCAATTGTAATAGTAAATTATTATATTGTAAATATGAAATTGTAAATAACATATGTATTATTATGTGGCTTTAATTCTTTTTTTTCGAGAGAATGTGAAATATTAAATACTATATATCACAAGCATCTGCATTCTTTTGGACAAGGAGAAAGTAGCTCTGTTTAACCAATTGATTCACATCTGTGGTATAGGCTATACCACACTCCATGGGTTGGAGAGAAATGTAGAGATTATGATGAACTCAAAACACCTGCATTGTCATATGGAATTATTGAAAAACAACAGCTGCAAAGGAATGGGAACTTGTATGTAATGTCCCTCAGGATTACCTGTGAATCCCCTCCTACATCATCTACCCCTTCACTCTGCTTACGGTAGGTAACAACCTGTACTGTTTGTTTTTTTCTCCACCATCAATAGTGGACCTCGAACAAAATATTGACATTAATTTCCACGGGGGAAATAAGTCCCGGTGGCAATGAGCAGGTATATGGTATGACTAATGCCAGTTAATAACATTACTAAAGGTATCCCTCTCTCTCTCGTTCTCTCTCGGGAAACATTCTCTTTTTCCATCTCCTCTACACAAACTATTCCTTCACTCGGGTCCAGTCTCTTTCCACTCATGCAACATTAACTGTGCTTTAAAACACAGTAGACTAATGTTCATTCTCACAAATTAGGCCATTCACGTCTCTGGGGTGCCAGGAGCAGCGCTCAGGTTTCCATGTCAAGGAATCAATGAGGGCCTTACATTTGGATTCGTACTTCATTACTAATGTTTTGATAGTAGCTTTGACATTTTCATGTCCATAAAATCAAAGTGAGTATAGCCAGGTGAGTAGCACTTCAATGCACTTTCAAGTAAACATCAAGGGGTCAGACAATACAGGGTTTGTAGTATTATCTACAGGGAATTGGCTATGTAAAGTCATCTGTACTATTGGACAAAGGGCTCTATTCAATCCGCATCGCGGAAGTTCTGCTTTCGAGCGTGATTGAAATGTAAAGGCAACGCTCCTGCTTTAGTGGAGACTGCGTTCGTGGTAAAAACTGAATATGTCGGCTCAATCAGAAATGACCTTTACATTTCTATCCTGGAATATGTAACACTTCAGCTTTACAGATTGAATAGAGCCCAAAGTTATCATGAGCCATGTTAAGCAGAAACGTCAGGTTATATGTAGAAATGGGGCATTCTATTTTAAAGGCCAATGAATTCACAACACTTCCTTGGCTTACATCCACTTAACCAGTGTTTTATTTCTACATAATACATGACAGGGAAATGGACATGATACTCATCATGAATGAGGATCCATCCTTATGAAATTATAGTACACATCATTAGAGCCCTGCTTGCCATGTTCCAGAGCACCGGAAATATAATAGCAACAGTGAACAAAAGCAAAGAATATGAGGAAACATCTGCTGAAACAAAAGTCTGATGTGTTATATGTGCCTGAAAAATGGTGTACTGTGAATGGACCTAACAGAGTGGGTGCTGCAAGTGAGGGAAGGTGAGAGAGAGAGCGAGGGGTGCTGATGGGTACCTTTACAGTGTTTTCAGTTCAAACTCTACGGCAAGGGAGGAAAGAGTAAGCAAACATCTGTGGTGTAGAGGAAGGAGTAAGGATATGTAAGTTGTTTTTTGGTTGGTGCCAGTCAGTCTGAGGGTGAGTTCAAGGGGAATGGTGTTCACTGTTAGAATCATTCAAGTCTGATAATAAGAATATATTGTAACATGTTAACTATTCTCTTCAAATGAATGCTTTGCTCTTGTTTTGTTTGTTTTCACACTCTAAAAAGAAGGAACATTTTGGTAATTTATTTTCAACTGATTGCTCCGAGACCCACAAACTGACCACATGATGCTTTATTCATCTTGACAACAAATAAATTAAGTTTGATTTCATATAAGACTGTTTTATAGACAATTGACAACAGTGTTTGTGTAGAGCCTTTATGAATGAATAACTGCTGATGACAAGTGATGTGAAGCATTATGGGTATTGTATTTTTTCCCCAGAATGGCTGCGGATCCGACTTTTCTTGACCTTTTTTTCCGAGCTCTAAAGGCCCTGAAGCTTCTGCGCATGTACGGGATTCTCTCATTTACTCAGCAGTCTCTGCTCTACTCGTAGAGAATAGGCTACTCTGGAGAATGGTGCTTGTTTAATAAAGTTAGATCAAAGCTGTCTGCAAAATCGCATAATGAGAGTATTCTATAGAACAGAACCAAATTTAATAGGATGTAGGCTTATAACGTTACTGTAAGACAAAACCACTAAATATCTTATGAAATTTTAGGATGATTGTGTGAATGGCCGCATGTTTCTCTCATGGGTCCAAAACAAAACAGCGCACGCCACTAGGAAAAATACACAGGTAGGCTATGCTACAGTGTGTTAACTTCATCTGCTCTAACATTCACTCACTGTACATCATTCAAAACAACACTGTAGGCTACTTCCAACACTGTATAACTCAAGATCTAAACGCATATCCCCATGAAACGGATTGAGATCAAATGTTTGGTTTGCAGATACTGTATGGATGTTTCTCCAGTAAAACATATCGTTAAATATTGACAGTGAGAAATATGAAAGGCTGGAGACAACAAAAATGTGTGTCTAAAGTAGAGGTAAAGAAATACGTTTTTTTTTTTTCGTCTTACAGTGTAATGTTATTATATGCTATTATATTCGGTTCTGTTGAACATTATCATTATGTGATCTTGCAAACATTGATTCAGCTTTGTTTAACTTTATCAAATGAGAGTAGCCTGCTGTCTATGAGTAAAGTGGAAACTGTGGGAAGTAGTAAATCCTGTACATGCGCAGAAGCTTAGGGAACTTTAGAGCTCAGGAAGAAAAGTCCAGAAAAGTTGGATCCGCAGCCACTGCGTATTTCTTTTCTTTCCGGTGGTACTTCAATGGTACACATTGCACAATGTATCTTCCTTAAATTGTCTCTGATATAAATCCAAGAGCTACCCCAAACAGATAATACATGGTTTTGCAAATACAATCATCATAGAATAAAATTATTTACATCTTAAAATATTTTTGCTGAACAATCGGGTACGAAACATTGCAATAATACCACTAGATATCCACATAATATGTATATACTCAATTTGATACTTTCCCACATAAAAAGGACCATTCATTTTTTATTACTGAATGTGGGAATGAGAAACAAACACAAGTGGACCATTCTTTAACCAGGAACCTGTGAAAAGTACTTGATGAGTGAAGTTTAGAAAACAACAATAAGAACATCATGGCACATCAGTGTGTTCTCTACAACTGTCTGTCCACAAACTCAAGGGCTACAGCCAGCCACCTCTAAGCTACCACTGTCTCCATTGCTTCCCATGGGTTATGGTGGGATGCCACAGGGACTGAAAGGATACCACTTTTAGCAGAGCAAGGTAACGCCACAGAAACCCAACTGTTTTTAACCAAAACCCAGGCTACGCATGTCTGGTATGTAGCTCGTTTGGATTTGAGAGAATCACCTCCCATCCACAATAAGATGGACTTGTTGTCTATGGAGTTGTCTATGGAAAGACATTGAAGCGGACTCTGCCATGCATTTCAAATACTCCTCTGGTCTGAGAGTGAAGGGAAGGGCATGTCCCTCAGCCTGCTGCACTAGGGCTCATATCTTAGGTAGTCTTCCTATCCTCCCTCCTCCCTGGTCTTCCATGCGGCCCACCTTACCACCGCCACATGACCGTGACAGTGACGGATGGCCCGGCGTGTCAGGAGGGGAGTCCCTCAGAGAACACCCGCCACCTCCAGGAGAAAGTCTGACTCATCGGCCTCGGCCTGCTGCCAGTCAGCGCTGTCCCAGGGGCAGCTCTGTGTGTACACAGTTTTCACACCTGGACAAATACCCAGGCCGCCAGGAAAAGCAGCCCACCTTCACCCATCCCATTCTATCCCCTGCACTACACCCTCTCCCTCACCCCACCTGGGGCACAACCGGCTGCCTGATTACTCCTCCCCCCTCCTCATCCTCTGCAGCTCCCTGTCTGCCTACCACTGGTTGTTCTGAATGGCTGTGTATATTCTGTCCTCACGGTAGCCCTCAGAGTTGATTGAGTATGGATCTAACCACTTCAACATGATATAGGTTCTCTCTTCAGAGCAAACATCGGATTACATTTGAAAAGTTCATGAATGAACAAAATAAAAATGACAGTACATTCTGGATTTGCAATGTAGAAATAAAAAAACACACATACTTGTGCACTGCACTCAGTTACATAAACATGTGGTAAATCCTCATTGGACGAGAGTAGTGCCCAATGAGACAACCAATGAGACAACAACCTTGACCAAAGCTATTTGACGACGACATTGGGACAGAAATAAAATGACAACAGTTTTTAACTCACAACCAATATGTCTGTTTATAAGAGCAATGCAAAAAATAATTTACATGAACATTAAATATAACTTAAAAAAGTATAACACTCTTAATAAATAGTTTTACTATTTACATCATTGCTAAAAATGAGACGCAAAAATGACTAATTTACCAAAATATAGAAGCAGCAAACATTACAGGCATGAGGTACTGCGAAGAGATCCTGTGGTGGCTTACAGTAGAGGTGATGTTCTCCTATTCAAACTTCATTTCATAACATCCTGGCTTTATGGCTTTGGAACAGTACCTTGTCCAATACAGAGAGCACATCAGAAAACGAACGTGTCCAGGTTGTGTCCAGGTTGACACACAAGCAGTCACATTCTGTAGAGACTCTCATATCCTTCTCTCTGAGAGTCACCGTTTCTGGTCTCCAGACTTTTTAATAACATCGATGAGGATGACGACACAAGACAAAGAGAGGAGCTGTAGATGAGTGAAAGAAAGGGTGATGAACAAGATGACTAGTCATCAGCCTGTAATGTTTGTCCAGTTTGAGGATGAAGGGAGGGTCCAATGGTAAAATAACCCTTGGGGAATTCCATGGATGGCTCTTCAGAAATCCTGTGTGAGTGTTAGCAGGTGATGATGATCCACAGTACTGTTGGCTTTGTGTAGTGAATGCTGTTGAATCTCTCCCTACTGGTAATATCTCTAATGAAAGCAGCAGTATAGGGAGTATTATTACATACCATTTGATAATATCAACATAATACAGTTAATTTTTACCAAGGATATATACCGTATAAAGTGTTAAATGCACAATTGTCGAGGCTGATGTAGGCTTTTTGATGATGAATGTAGTGTCCAGACAGTTGCGTTACTCAGGTTTTCAAAGTCTGAAAGATCTCCAACTTTCGAGAGTTAATTTTTTTGGTAGTTTCTTCATTTAGTTATCCATTCTCCTTGACGCTCCATGGTTACCATGACACAATTTGCAACAAATACATAAGATGGTGGATTACACAAACCATGGAGCGAAAATAAAATGTTTGTCCCCTAACCAGGAGGAACACAAAATACGTAAATGCTTACATATCATGTATAATATTTCAAAATGTGTACATCTGACTTTTTGATATTTGAACCTACATTAACAAAAAAGTCCCAGGTTAAATAGCCTTGATACAATAATATCTTTATCATATGGTAATGGATACGAAATCTGAGAAAGTCTACGATGAATGTACAAATCATATTTGTCACTGGCTTCCTACTGGGCATGATAATATCAGGTGCAAAGCTAGTGGGAATACAAGACACTAATCACAGGAAAGCTAATAGTAATATCGTAGGAGTCCAATGACCAAAAACATCACACACTTTATCAAATCACCTTTCTGACAATAGCAGCTTCTAAACGGTTTGAATTATATATTTTTCTTCTTAAATGGCAACTAAAAAGTGCAGTAACTGAGGTCAATAATACAAATACTGATTAACTAAAACAACATTTTGTAAAAAATAAAATTGAAATTAGAAAAATTAAAACAAGAGAACAATTTTACGTTTTTTTTTCTCACGTAAAAAGCAGTATTACACTGAAAATGTTATAGTTACATTGTACATTTGACGTTGTAATTCCTCCCTACTTTCCTATGTGACGTGGTATTGTCCTATTATCTCTCTAACCAGTCTGTATCTATGAAGACCTGTGATTGTTCAGAACGGTGTACGGGAATATTCTGGAATGCCTTATAGCAGCCTAGGGTGATGAGTCAGAGGGACCATTCCATTGGTCCATACCAGATGAGAGAGTTTACGAGGGGTATGGAGTTCTTGGTTGTATAGAGTTTTAACCAGATAGCCCAGCGATGGTTGAATCATGAAGCAGCAACTTGTGGACCTTATGCCAAGCAGCCTTCATCACCATATGTTGATGGGCGTTTCGTTCAAGGGCTATGAAAGGAGATGAGTAAGTTCAGAGCACAGAATAGCAGCCATACATCTATTGAAGTAAAGGTGGTTGTGTGGTTGATGGGGGGGACAAACTCAAATGTCACAATACTGACAAAGTGCCAGGGATGGCACCTTCAGCACGAATTGCTGCAGAGGTAAGAAAAGGCCAAACTGGGCTACTCAACACATGCAGTCTGTCAAGTCATTGGGCTCAAGAGAAGCCAAGACAATAGTGTCCTGGGAATATAGTGTACTTCTACTACTCCTGCACTAAAGGCTACTTGTTGACAATGAATACATCCAGATGCCATCTATACTAAAATGAGGAAAGCCTCCTATTTGTTTTTATGTGTATGTGCTATTGAACTATGCCAAGGCTATGCTATGCTGCTGAAAACAGTTTGAGGGTGTAGTTGTGAATAAACATGGACTACATTCAAGAGGTTATAACTGTGTTATCAATTACATTCTTGAAGTCATTTTAAATTCAGTAATATGTGTTGGATTTTGTATTGCGTCAACATTATTTTTGGTGTAAGATTGGATACATTTCTGGTGTATTCTTGTCTATGAAGACTTCCTGGACTGCAGAAACTAAGGACAGAGAAATGGAAATGTGAGGTGTTATGTTTTTTGAGGCTATTTCAACTGCATTGTTTCCCTACTAACTCTTTGCAATGTTGCAGGAGTTTTTATTCTAGGTTTTAAGTTGAGTGTACTGTACACGCAGAAACAAGTGTCCACGAATGGAAGTTGTTAGGAGGTAAGTGGTACGGCAGACGGGGCTGACTCCGTCCAACCTCACTGGGTAGTAATAGTCTGCAGAGCTGGTCATATGGCAAAGTAGCAGCAAACGTACCAGCAGCAGCCACGCTGACACAACTGGTTAATTTTGTTGCAGCCCTATATAACCGCTTTTAAGTTCATAAGTACTCTACCTCTTTCCCACATTCACTTGTTCCTGTGGCATTGTAATATGTCTTAATTTCCTGTTATATGTTAGATATATTGAGTTAGACCTCTCTGGTTAGAATCTCTTTACCAATATGGCCGCCTATATCCCCATCAACGCCTATTCTTTCCCATTTCACATCTGTGTAAGAGCAAAGATTCTAAACCTGTGATTTCTGAAGAACAAGAAAATGCATTTCCACCGAGAGAAGGCAGAGGGCACAAACTGTCAGCCTGATCCCTGTGCTGTGCTGGCTCCAGGAACACACACCAGCTCTGGAGTAATACAACATGAGGGTACATCAAGTGTGTTCATGCTATAAGTTATTTTGGCAATAGCTCTTCTGCCTGTCATTCAGTGCCACCATTGACTTCAGCATACCCAAAAAATAAAAGATTCCATATGATATGGATAACGTTTCTCACTCTTTTTCTTTTTTCCTTTGGTCTAAAAGGAAATAATGAGATTGTACGGCAATGTCTTTGAAATGGACACAGAAGCTGACACAAAACTGAAAGAAGGCATGCTATCCAGGCTTGGTTTGTTTAGCTTTTTTTGTTCATTTTTCACATCCTTCATTCAAAAACCTTTCGGTATTTTTGTTTTCTTTTTTTCTCTTGCTGTAGAAGTTTTGGTGGTGGGTGAATTTGCAGGTTTGTTCCTTTCTTTGAGAAATGGGTTTTCCATTATAGCCTCTCTAGTCTGGTCTGTTCATCTAGGTCTTTCCCAATGTGGAGAAGGAGGAGACAGGCGTATGTTAGGGGGGTGCAGTATGGGTGGAGAGGTACTCCTGTAAAGCAGCATGTGGAGGATTTGAGGGAAAAGGGGGAGGGCTGGTCTCCCTCGGTCTGGGTGTGGGTAGTTTTAGGGTGAGGGTTCAGGAATCCGGTGGGGGGCGAGGAGGGAGGGTCACCCCAGGGAGTGGACGTGCTCGTCTTTCCTCTTCTCTGGAGCGTTGGGGTCTCGGCAGGCACAGTCTTCCCGTATGTCACAGGACATGGGGAACGGGATCACCTGGAGGGGACACACAGAGACACATACAATGAAACCTCTATAAACAAAGCTTGCTATAGGATTCAGTCTGTATTCCATTTCTCCGGGGTTCCAACACAATCAGGAGGACTGTGGCAGTGTAAGGGCTGATACAGTCCTAAACAGCCTATTAACAACAGTGGTAATAGAGTCCGATGCCTCGCCGTCGACGCCACTAGCGGGAAACGCTGTATGACAAACAACACAAGACGACTGCTGCCAGCCAATCCCATCGTGCCATATAGAGGAGTACTACGAGTGTTGTGAAGTGTCAACTCTCCAAGAAGTGGTGAGTGCCCACAAGCACATTCAAAATAGCCCTGGCGTACGATTGGCCGCCGCTGTGTAGCGTTTGACGTCACAGGCGCTTGTCGGCGGTGCGTCAACAGCACCAGCTGCTGCTGTGTTGCTTCTCCAAGGGCCTGCTTCAGCTGTTTGGGTACACACAATGCATCTCTAGTCACTCGAAACTAACTACACATGTGGCTCCAGCGAGTGCCTGGAGGATTCAGACCAGAGTATATCTGCATTCTTCCCCCCGTGGCTTATTGGACGGATTTGGGTCTGCTGCTTGTATTTCGTTGTCCTATTAGTGGCTTTGACAGAAGGGCCAGAGCAGTGACGCTAGATAAACACTGGCCACCGCAACAAATAAAACAGCAACGGGGTAACAAATAAACTGAGTCATTAAGAATTATTAGGCCTAATAGCTAGCACAATTAGGAAGGCTGTTGGCCGGTAAGGGACTTCAGACTTCAGCAGTCAGTGTCTCATCTTCCTATTATCTGAAAGTGGAATTGTTTGTTGTTACGGCAACATACAACAAAACCCTGATTACGGTAATAACCTCACTGAGTCATGGGCCAACACAATTAGCTAGTTCATTGGCTAGTAAGAGGAGATACAATACAGTACAGCAAATGAGTAAGATTCCTCAGATCCCTAAAGAGTCAAGACTTTCCCCTATGGCCTCCAATGCTATGTTAAGCATTGATGGTATATACTGTACAGTACAGTGCCCCCAATGGCCCTCGGACTCAGGCCTCCAGGGCCATTGGGGGCATGGGGTTTGTAGAGTGAACATCGGGGGCCCTGGGGCTGACAGAGGGAGAGTGCACCAGTGGCTGAGGCACGATGACGCAGGTCCGTCTTTGAAACGGGGTATTAAACCAAGTTGTTTGTGAGAGGGATTTCCTAATGGGCGAGGGTTGGGCGGCCAGCGCCAGGCTCTTCTGAGAAAACGGGCTCTCCATGTGACGACTTTACAAGCGCAGGCCGGACACACTTCAGAAACAGCTGTCAATCGCATGAACAGCGTTTCCTCTGTGCCTCTTTAGAGCCAGGCATGGGGCAAAAAACACCCTGCTCCAATTCTTCCTTCTTTTCCCCCTCCTCTCTGTGCTCTCTTGCGTTCCTGCTGTCTGTTTCACACTTTCACTCTGTCTCTCTGTGTCTCTCTCTCCCTTCAGTCTCCTCCTCTTGCTGTCAGTCTAGCCCCCTTCTCTTTCTACAATCTCTCCATTCCACCCAATCCCTCTCTCCCATAATCCTAACCCTATACCCTTTCCTCCCTCCCTCTTCCCCCCTCACTCTGTGTGTTTATCTCTCTATCTGGTTGAGAGAGATGGTGGGTGGTAAATTTGGCATGGTTTCCTGTGACCTTGACCTCCAGGGTGGCTGGATCAGCTGCCACATCTGGCCCTGATCGGGGCTCTCCGAGGATGGCTGGGAACGGGGCGGCGGCAGGGGCCGAGTGGGGGCCAGGAGCCCTGTTGAAGTCCCAGGGCCAGAGAAAGGAGGACAGACACAGCAACATGAAAGCCTCTATGAAGGAGCAGGCATGTCAGAGCCCCTGACCCCCACCTCCAGAAACAGGCCACAATCACGCCAGGCCCCAGGTATGTGCGTGTCAGTCTGTGCTCAGTGGAGGAAAGTGTGTCTGGGGCTGGGGGGGACTACTCTCCAGCCACACACACACACACACACAACCAACCCTGTTGGGTAACATCCTACTACTTTTCTACAGGTTGAGGTATCCATGGTATCCATGACTGGGGAGGTCACTGACATATTACCTGCATTAAATTCATTAAATAAAAATGGAATATAATACGTGTCATGATAGAAGCTACATTCTCATCCACATGGAAAAAGAGAATCCCACATCTGGAATCAAGCTTGGTTTTTGCTTTTGGTATTTAAACACATTGAGTGTAATGATATGGAAAAGATCCCTTCTCTCATTAATATTCACATAACATCGGCTCATATGAACACAGGCAAGCAGATAAAAACAAACCAGAACTAATTGTGTTATTCCAATGAGAACCACTGGTGATCACTCTCCACTGCACACCAGATACATGTTGTTATAACAACAAACACAGGAGAGAAGGAGAGAGAGGGGGAGAAAGGGTAAGGGAGAAAGTATGCATGGAAGAGGGATAGAGTGGGAGAGAGAGCACTAAAGACAGAGAGGGAGAGACAAAGCGAGAACAGGAAAGAGAGAAAAAGGGAGAGAGAAAGAAAGAGAAAGTTCCAGAGAGAAAGGAGGGCAGGTTTTGACTTTGCTAGCGCCTGGCACTCGACGTGAGCAAACAGCCGAGGCTCCTAAACCTGCGGGAAGCGTGTTTCCCCTGGAGAGTTACTACCTTTACTCAGTTGTGGAGAAACCCCATCCTCCCCATCCTCCCCCATCCTCCCCCTCCTCCCCCATCCTCCCCATCCTCCCCCATCCTCCCCAATCCTCCCCATCCTCCCCCATCCTCCCCCATCCTCGCACCTCCCAGACGCTTGTTTTGTTCAACAACCCCCTCCATCCTCCACTCCTACACTGACATGGTGCCTACTCTCCCCCATTCCCGGTCTGTACCATACCTCGTCTCCCCCTTAAAGCCCAGGATTAAAGGAAACTATTTGGAAGGCATGAGCTGCTCGTTTAAGGATGGGGTTTTATTGCCGTAAACATTGCGTGGCAGGGCAGACATACGTAGATAATTAAGCCTTTTTTTTAAGGCAGGTACGAAACCAACACTTAATGCTTGCTGACCAGAACTCTCTAGCGCTGCTCCACTGCTGGGCCCTGGTCCCCAGCCACTGCTTTTCTCCCCTTAATTGACTTGGCATGGGGACCAGAAGTCAAACTCGGTTGCCCTCAGATATTTAAAAATAAGAGCTGTTGATGCAGTGCACTCTCTACATGCAATTAGCCAATATACGCTGTGACCGCGGTGGAACTGAATGGACCATGATGGGGCTGGATAGGCCACGATGGGGCTGGATGGGCCACGATGGGGCTGGATGCCCAAAGACTTGAGAGCACAAGACAGTTCAGTCAAAGACACTTCAGTGATGCTCAGAGCTTCCATTGAGAATCAAACGGAAACCAGTCTATTGGTTCTGAGAACCGGTTCTCAGTAGAACAGCCCAGGAAGTTGTGTTCTGCAATCATAACATTTCCAAGAATGATCAGTTTCAAGGTTACAAGGGATACAGAGTAAGAGGCAATAGTGGAACCTTGTGTATTTGCAGCCCCGAACAAGGTGGGTCACAGAGGAATGGCCATGGAAGCCTGGCCTTCTTTTTTTCAATCCAGGTGCTTCATCGGGTGTGAAAAGATCATCCCCAAGGCAACAAACAGGATATATCTGCTCCTCTCCACACCTCCAAGGTCGTTGATTCAAGCATTACTGCTTGATATAAACTGAACAACATTGATAGGGATGCAGGGATGCAGCCCCCCAGCACCAGAACACAGTGCTAATTGGTTGAACTCCTGATCTGAGAAGGTCATTTCTATGGGAAAAAAACTGAAAGTGTACGAAAAGCAAAAAAAATACTTGAAAAACAAGTTGTTGTATTGCTGATTTGACTATCTCAGTTTATTACTGTTTTGTAAAGGTGTGCTGTGCCAGTCTAAATGGGTGTTTGTGTAGAAATGTAGCAGAGTGACAAAAAATGTGGTTCATTTTCGCTGAACAAACCTCACCTGGCCTGACATATTTATTTAGCTGATTTTTTTTCTTTTTAAATCGGTGTACCAACATTTTCTTTAAACTTCAAAAGGTATGTCTGTTTGAAGTTTCTCCCTGGTGGAACTTGTAGAAGTTAGAGTTAGATGTAAACACAGCAACAGTCAGTAGTAGTGATGTCTAGAGAAAAACACGGGCTGCAAAGTGCATGTTTGGGAGAGGAGCAAAGTGCCCTGCCTCAGTAAATAAACCAATGGAAAGGAAGAGTTCTGTGACACTGGACAAAGACAAAGAGACATAATGCCACAGGGAAAACAAGAGCATATTATGGAAGAATATGGGTCATGGAGGGAAAGGTGTAGGCGTGGGGTGGGGGAGCTCCCAAAAGTTCACTTAAGTCATCAAATTGGCCCAGTCCACAATACCAAAAACAAACAGCGACATTATGAACGTGGAGGGGCGAGGAAGGGTTGACATGCCTGGTGAAATCCATTTCCCAATATGTCTTTTTTCTATGGGGTTCTGGAAGAAACGTAACAAGCCCGGCCAGGCAGGCAGCCTCAGTCATACTCTGTATCCTCCCTCTTCCCTCCCCTCCTCCCCCCTTGCCTGCCAACAGCTTGCAGTCATTAGGGGGATCCTGTGGTGACCTTACGTGCAGCCTGCCTCGCACCTTCAAAGTCCCCGAGAGGAATAATACACCGCAAGTCATCCAGAACTCCTTAATACGCAAATCTCCAGGAGAAAGAAAGAAGTAGGGAAAGAAAAAGAGTGGAGATAAGGAACAAAAACAAACATGGGGTGGCGGGGAGGTACTTCAGCCTCCCCTTCTCTTCTCTTTCATTTATCGCACTCACACGAAAGAACAGAAAAAAATGGGGGAAATAAAGCTGTGAAGGTTTTGCCTGGAGGAGGAGAGGAGGAGAGGAGGAGAGGAGGAGAGGAGGAGAGAAGGAGGAGGAGGAGAAGGAAAAGAGAAGTGGAGGAGAGGATGGGGTGTTCTAATGTTATCTCTGGTATCTCCGGCTGGCAGGGCTGTGTCACAACCCTGCCTAGGATTCCAGCTGAGTCACTCCCCCCACAGGCACAACAAGTTGTGGCAGTGCATGATACTATGTGTCACTGTGCGTGTGTGGTTACAAGAGAGCCTTTCTGGGGACTCTCCCTATGGCCACAGTGTGGGCTGCCAGACTCCACAGTACCATGCTCACTCTCACTCTCTGTGTGTGGTGTTCCCTTCACAGCAGTGCAGACCATGGCGGAAACAAACCATAGCTGTAAGGTGGGATACCCAAAGCAATAACAAAGAAAAGGTTGTTTGGAGAGATGGGGGTGCTGGTGGTTTCCGTTGACCTCTGACAAAGGCAGACCAGCACAACAATCCCAGCTAGCTCACTAAGTACTACAAACAACCTTTCCTGACCTTATGGGGTCACTAGATCAAATATTGTCCCTCCACTAACCTTATAATTGTCTGAACTGTTGATAATGTGTAGCCCTCTCTCCCGCCAAAGATTGTGTATACCAAGACTACAGCCTATATTCCCAGCCCCTTGTTACACTACAGCCTATATATTCCCTATATTCCTAACATGAAGGGATGGTATTAGAAGTCTGTGCCGGACTGATTACTTCATCACCCCCCCCCCCCCCCCAATCCCACTGCTTTTCATACCGCGCCTGCCTGCCTGCTCACTCTGACTTCTTGTCTGACTCCCACCAGCTCCTGCAAGGACTGGTCCCAAACTGTTATTTTAGGTGTATGTAGCAGCTCACTTTGCATTCCCTGTCCCAGCAATTTTCCCACCGCTAGTAGACATCAAAATGCGCGAAAATAGCCTAGGAAATAGGTTAAAATACCAGAGATGCTCATGTGGCCGATTATATTAGGCTATCAGTATTATTCAGCTAAATCAGCCAAAGGGTAGACGTGGTTTGAAAAAGAATATAGTTGGAACAAAATATAGATGAATATACAGTTAATTGACAGTTGACATTTTGCATAACTTTAAGGAGCGCAACAATCTGCGAGCAATATTGAGTTATCAATATTTATTTACAGTCAATGTCAGAGTCTAAACTAAACCCTATCATAGCCGCACTTCTCCGCCCATATAGCCTAGTCTACAGGCTATTTAATTAGGACCACACATACTGTATGTTGCAGCACACATATAGGTGCATGTGATCTCGCACGCCCAACACAACAGAGGTATGCTACTGAATTTGAAGCAGCATCATCCTATGAGAGTTTGAGAATAGTGTGGCAACGAGGTGCTTTAATACATCAGATAACACACACACACATACAAAACAAAAAGACAACATTTCAAAAATAATCTGCGGGACAAAAACATATTTTCATCCCAAAGTGGTCTGTCTGACCGCCACTCCCTCCCACAGCATGGAAAATGCCAACCGTGCTGCAATGCTCTGTAGGGGCCCGCATGTCCCACGGGACACCCGCGGGAATGCAGCTCTCTAGATGGAATCTCTGCCTGTGGCTGAAACAACAACACTGACTTCCCACAAGCAGGAAAACAGTGTGTGACTGACTGACTGTGTCTGTGTGGCACCAGTGAGTGGGCAGAATAGATGGAGACTGTCGTAAAAAAAGAGGTCTGAGTTACTTTGTCATTGTCGTGTTGTTTTGTTTGGGGCTGGGATGATCAGACAGAGATGAGGGTCAGGGTGAGCTCTGCCACACATGAAAAACAACCACATCTAGAAGGCAAAAACAACAACAGCCAGCTACACTTCTACACACTTATCAAAACAACAATACAGTCCACATGCATGAAACACTATTTAGGTCTGGATTGTTTTCACAGAGTCAGATGAGGCACTAAAAGGTGTCTTTGAGCAGTCGTTATACTGAATTTAGATGCCACATGTTCTATATTCATGGATGAGTTCCTCATACATTCTCGATAAGAAATGTGCAGATTTTCAATGGACTACTGTTTGATGCCTCTCCCAGCTGTCAGACCCATTTCTTCTCCGTATATTTCCTTCTCATGTCTTCAACTCAGGTAACCTCTTCCGCCATTCTCTCCTGGCAGCCGATAAATCACATTATGATCGGTTATTTCAGAGCAATTTTCTCTATCTTTCCCAAATCCTAACCATTTCCAGGGAAGTCACTTTTGAAATACCAGCTGAAGTGTTTGCTTCAACAGCTGCCAGGCTGAATGCCTGGGAGTAGCGCATGGCTTTGGGGCTTGAGCCCAGGTGATCCTCTTATCATTGCAGCTCAGCGGAAATGGCCGACGTTCAGAGACACGCGTTCCCAGAGATGGACCTTCTCCTCTCCCTGTCTGTCTGTCAGGTGTCTGTCTGGTGTCTGTCTGGTGTCTGTCTGGTGTCTGTCTGGTATCTGATATCCAAAGACACCAACCACCAAAGTGGCCAATATTATGCAGCTAACAATTGTTGGTAGGAGTTGTATTTTTGTTTATCACAGTGGCTACATCGCACACTGTGACAGTGTCTTTCTACCCTCAATTATGGACTTAAGACTCTAAAAACCCTCTAAAACCCCCTATTCCTGTGCTAATACGCAACAGATGAGTGAAGGACAAAAACAAAGCCTGTTTCTATGGGGCAACATGTCTGAACATACAGTAGTACATGACTGACTTGAATGAAAGGAAATGGACAGAAAACATTCCTGTAAGAAAGATGGAACATCAGCCAAGTAGGCTACAGAATGAGACTGGTGACTGGCATACCACTACTGCTCTGTTAACAGATACCAGACACATTCGTTATCAGATACATACTAGTCAGTCCATGCCTACTGCTGGTTTTCCATATCTAGAGACAGAGAGTTTGTGAAAGACAACTTGTTCCTGGTACTGCTGAACAGCTTTTTACTGGGAGCCCTGGCCAGTCAATGGGCCAAAGCAGCTAGTCAACAAACAGCAGTCTTTTGGAACACAGCATGGGTGGGTCCAACAAAGACGATGCAACCGCCTCTGGCTTGATCCTGGGTATTGGCTCTTAGTTTTTGACTTACAAATGACTTTTTATTTTACCAGGTTGGCTACACAACAGAAGCCAATAACCGTCTCCTTTTTACAACAGGTACAGAGAGAGTGGAATAGGCCAATGTGGAGCCTGAGAGGAATGGGGTGGGTGGAACGGTGGGAAGCATAGAACAGTAAGGATAAAACATTGATGAACCCTAATAGCGTGGAAAGCTGACGTTAAAATAGCGAGGGAGGAACAGTGAAGGTGGAACGGAAGCAATCACACACGTTCTGATTGGACCCTGGGGAGAGGGGACACATGCGCCCGCCTCCCAGCAGGAAATGAAGAGACTCCGGATCCAGCCAGACAGACAGACACACATGCTACAGTAAAAACCCAGCCAGATACACAGAGGAACAGAAGGAGCCAGAGAAACAGATAATAGTACAGACTCAGGCAGAGGAACTATGATAGACTTCTAAGAAAGCCAGAAAGCCAGACACAGCCTGGGGAAAAGACCACAATACACACAGCAAGCTAGAGAAACACAGAGTGTACAGAACAGCTGTGTATTGTTCACATAGCAGAAGAGGCCCTTATCTGGATCATAGAGAGAGGTGGCAAAGGACAACCATGAGCACCAACTGGTGGAGTAAAAACCCTCAACCCCTAAAGCTGGGCAACTGAGCAATGTCAATGTGCAACAGACAAGGCTTTATGTAGCTTATCTTCAAAAGGTCAAGTTCAAAAATACATGGCAGCAAACACAAGTTCACAACTGATTTCAAATAACTCTCAGTAGCCACAGTGACAACAGAAGAATACATTTAAGATTATTCCCATGAACTTTGTTTAGGAGAAGCAACATATCTTATACTAACATAACTCTTTTCTTAACTTAACTCAACTCTTATCTTAACTCTTATCTTAGCATAACTCTTATCCTAGCATAACTCTTATCCTAACTTAACTCTTATCCTAACTTAACTCTTATCCTAACATAACTCTTATCCTAACTTAACTCTTATCCTAACATAACTCTTATCCTAACATAACTCTTATCCTAACTTAACTCTTATCCTAACATAACTCTTATCCTAGCATATCTCTTATCCTAACATAACTCTTATCCTAACATAACTCTTATCCTAGCATAACTCTTATCCTAACATAACTCTTATCCTAACTTAACTCTTATCCTAACATAACTCTTATCCTAGCATATATCTTATCCTAACTTAACTCTTATCTTAACTCAAGTTCAAAAGGCAGATAAAAAGAAGACATTTTGTCTGGATAAGGTTTAGTGACTCCAGGTCCAGATGTAACTCACCTTCTTGGTCTTGACGGTGGAGTGGCAGCAGTCCCCTCCGTCGTAGTTACAGAAGGCTCTGTTGTTGACCGAGTCACAGTAATTGTCTCCCATGAAGGGCTGTGACAGACAGAGACAGCAACAAACAAGAGGAGACAATAAGAGACAGGACGTCATCAACAACCTATACAGTGTACTGTACTTACACATATGGACAACATAGAGAGGAATAATCCACTGATTCCCTCTGATTTATTTGTGTTTGATTATCCCACTTAAGTGCTCTATATTAGTTTAAATTTGATTTTGTTAATATTGTATTCACGGCTGCCAACTTTTGAAGAAAGCATGGTGAGATTTGCTATGTGAATTTCATTGCCCCCCGGCACAACCCTTATACCCTGACTACACCACTCGCGCAAGTTGCAAAATAAATTTAGGAATCTATGTTATTCAATTATTACACCCACACTGCGCACCCGCGTCAGTGAGCGTCTGCGTTGCCAAGGGCTAAAATAGAAGTCATTCCTATTTCTGACGCAGATCGGGCTGCAAGTCCTGCCTCTCCCATCTCCTTATTGGTTTATAGAAGCAGATACCCACGTGCCATCTCCTCATTGGTTATACACACGTAGGTGATTGAAAGACGAACTGTTGCCAGTTGTCGTGGTAATACTATGAAAGTTAGATGCCAATCACCATATAAGTTAAACGATGAAAAAGCCTGGAAGGAGGAAAGATGACTAGAAACGATTCGGTTGACTGTTTTTATGTGTGGATTAATTGTCGGAGTAGAGGACCTTGTGCATTTCAGGTAAAATAACAACCTAATGTTTATATCCCAGGACAAATTAGCTAGCAACAGCAAGCTAACAAAATGGGACAAATTAGCTGGCAAGTGCAAGCTAACTAGCTAAATTGCCATAAATGTGTAATGCTTTTCGACCTGTCCCCAAATTTATGTCATTGGTTCAGAGTTTGTTTTGATATTTTAACCTGTGTGTCGTGATCGCGTTTGGTGTAAGGGGACAAAATACATTTATGCACGATGGAGCACGATGGAGCACGATGGTGCACGATGGTGCATGCACACAGCTGGTTTGGGGTCGGTGTTAGACAGAACATTTTAGTTTGGAAGCTAATTTGCTGCAATTCTACGTATTTTGACATGGCTTAGGCGCATGACCATTAAAACCACAGGTCAGGTGTATTCAGGATGCTTTGAACAATAAATTAACACTCAGAATTCAATGACTTTGTTACTTTCAGATTTTTGGGGGATGGAATTTAAAGTAATTTGGGTAAAGAATCTCTTTAAAATAGGTCTGGAAGAAAATCCTGCTTGCTCTCCAGGAGGGTTGGCCTCCTCTGAAGTGCTGGGTGTTTGAAAATGTTCTTATTATAACAGTTAATTTCTCTAAATCACCCAACATTTAAGAAAAATCGAATGAATATCAACATTCAGGTGGTTTATGGCCACTAGTTGAAGATCCTTGCCATGATCTTACTTACATAGAAAATATGACGTGTTTATGAGTTGTGAGTCCCTCTACCATCTCTGCCTAGCATGGGCACAATACTAAAATATCAACAATTATATTTGATTCCTGGAAAATTTAATATCCATTGCTTATTTGTATATCTTTCAAAATTCTCCACATTTTCAAAGACACAAGTTAGGCATACCAGATTTTAAATATGTGATTAAATTGGCAAAATTGGGAAGAAGTGGAATAATAAAAAAATAATGGAGAATAACTGTAGTGTTCTTGCTGACAAGCACAGTAATTACCCCTATATTTTAGCCCATTGTTACGAATGAGAATTGTTCCACTGATCAGACTAAATAAACAATCAAATCTCCTGAAGACAAGATGAAGTAAAGTTGCCCCTACATCCTAACCAAATTAGTTTTCTATTTATTGTCCCCCTCTAGAATACACTTTTGGGCTCAAAATCTGTTTGACAAAATGAACCCCTTTTGACCCAAAATAAAAGAATAGTTACAAATCAGGTCACCCCCACAAAAAACTAAACTTAAGAACAGGAAGGATAGAAGTATCACACATAGAACAGATCTACCACTACCTAGACTTGCTGTCAATGAGAATGACAGAATATAACTCACATTTCTATGTGAATTTAGTTGGGTCGCCCAAAAAGTTGCATATTGCAGCTTTAAACTTGTCAACTTGTTTTGTCCCCATCTCACCCAGTGCCATTTCTTGAGGTTGTGTGCTGAATTTGCTGATTAATCTGGTGCATAATTTACACTTGTGACACAATGTGACTGTTTAAGCCGTGAGAGGTCCAGACATGTAAATCAATGGGAGGACACCATAAACTATGAGGCTAGGAAACACTCCAATCATGTGATTTATGAGGGTAGCCCCCCTTCCTTGGTTATCCAATTGGCTTTAACTGTGTGAATGATGACATCATCCTTTTACCAACACTGAGCAGAAGGGGAATACTTTCTTTACCACGATAACATTTAAATACATAGCTTATCACAGTCAAATCTAAATATGTATTTTGCCCGAGGAAAGAACATGTTTTGTTAACATATCTGATCTGAAAATATTGGCATACTACAATATCATCTACATAGGGTGTGTAGACAAAGTATTGAAGCTCTAGCCCAGTATCAGTTCTTTCCTGCTTCTCTTCTCTTGCAGAGGGATTCTCTGAAACCGATCCAGGTCCCCATGTGGGTAAAGTGTTTCATTTCGGAGACGACATGAATCAAACCCGCTTCTAATTGCCTTCCACTGACAACCGTCTCCGCTTGTGCCGGTATCCACGGTAACTGACGTCACAGGAGCAGCACATCTCCCCGGAGAGAACAATTAGCTACACATGCTCTGAAACAATGTTATATTACAACCATCTCCCGAATGAGCTCGCCTGATGTAAAAAGGCATGTCTCTCTGATAGCTAGCTGTCTAGCTAGCTAGCTACCTGGCTGGCATTGTATTTAGGGCAGTCTGTTCAGAAGTGTGTGTGTGGGTATATCTGTGTCTGTATCTGTGTGAGTGCTTGTCAGTTCCAGGTAAGAGCCAGTAATGGCTGCCAACTCTTTCAAACATGACCAGGCCTGATCTCTCTTATCTGTCCAGCTCCATTTGAAACAACTGACTGCGTGTTGGATTTTGACAGCTCCCGCCGAGCTAGTGTCTGCACAAACTCCATGGGGAGTAGAACAACTTGAAAAAAGCAACATATCTGGAAACTGAAGGTGATGTCTGATCTGATGACATGTTAGAAAATATCAGGATAGGTTACAAACTACATAAAGAAGCCCTTGTTATCTGAGCACTTAATCATGTGTATATATTCTGTTACAGTGTTTATACTCCCCACATACCTCTCCTCATCACCACTGGCCTCCATGATGTATGCCATGTCCTCTTACCTCACTTCCTCTCATGCAGTTCAAGCCCTTACCTCACATCCTATCACACAGATGAGCCCCCCCCCCCATATCTTCTATCTCAAGTGAAACCTTTATCTCATAGATAAACTCTATCCTCAGAAAGCTCAATGAAGTTCTTACCTCACATCCTTTGATGCAGTGGAGCACCTCTGGGTGTGGATACCACTTCAGTCCCATTGTACACACTACATTCTGTAAGGAGACAAAAGGAAAACAGTCAAAAGTGGTTCAGACACTCAAAATATCTCTACTGTATATGGATGAAATGTCAATCTGTGAGCGATGGAATAAGATATACTGATTCAAATATAAATGACAGGTTGGAAATATAGTTGTAAGGATGGACATTGTAGCCATAGTAGTGTTAGTAGTACTAGTAATGATGGTGGGAAAAGCAATTTTCCTGCTTTCAATATTAGATTGTGGAGTGAAAGTATATGTGGAACGGCATGTTGTTGCCGGCTGCTGTGAATGCATCATTGTGTCGTCTTTCCCCAAAACCCACACAAACATAAACAAGGAGTCATATGGCAAGACCAGGCTGCACACACAGTCTCCACCAGCCAACGTTGACAGGAACGCTGGCACAGAATCTTCTCTCTCTTTCTTCCAATGCCAGACTCAGGTCATAACCTTGGTCCTACAACAAACTGATACATATCTCTCCATACAATATAAGGCTATATTGATATTGTCAATGGTTCGCAGGGGGGCGTTAACAAATATAAACTTGTCATGAAGCTAGAGAGGAGGATATAGTCCACGTCTAATGATGGTCGGTTGGCTCTTTGAAGTCTGCCACCTCTGCGCCTTGTTTCAACAGATCCGACTCGCAGTGACGTCTGATCCCAACCACAAGCACATTACACTCCTCGCTGATTCACTTGCACAAAGGTGAGTTCCGACAAGTGTTTCTACAGGTCAAATACCTTGAAATACATTACAATGAGATGTTTTTACCAAAGCGACTGAAGCTGACTAGACCTATCCTGCTTTAACCACGTCATGCCTCCACCTCATTCCAAGGTTCCTAGCTTACCTAAATCAAACAGCTTTTGTTGTAAATCATAATTTTTTCTCTCCCTCTCTTGCCACGCTATGTGTGTCTGTTTGGATAACGCTTACTGCATTCCCTTTGATCCCGGACACGTAATGTGGACAGGTAAATCTTCTCTCCTTGGTTTGTGAAAAGGAGGTTAGGGTGCCAACCCTCTAGTGGAACGACCATGTTCCTGATTAACAGTTATTCACCTTAACTCACTCCACATTCAGGAGGAGGAAAGTCCATGGTGTTTTCCATATGAATGGATGCATGAGTGTCTCCAGTGGTGGAGAAGCCTGCTTTTTGATTGATTACCACAGATTGCTGAATAAATCTACTTGACATTATATAACTTGATCCTTATATAAAGGTGCTCTTTCATACCAGGGCACCGGCCCCGGGAGATTGCATCACTGTATGTATGAAACGTGTTCTCGAATATTTCCACAGTATGTGTGGAATCTGTTATTTTCATTGTCTGCTCTCATTGGGATTAATGGAGGGGAAAAGGGGGCTTCTGAGGTTATTTGAAAGTAGTCAGTGTGTGTGTGTGTGTGTGTGTGTGTGTGTGTGTGTGTGTGTGTGTGTGTGTGTGTGTGTGTGTGTGTGTGTGTGTGTGTGTGTGTGTGTGTGTGTGTGTGTGTGTGTGTGTGTGTGTGTGTGTGTGTGTGTGTGTGTGTGTGTGTGTGTGTGTGTGTGTGTGTGTGCGCGTGCGCGGCAGGCTGGGAGAGCATATACAAGACTGTGTCTGTGTGAAACGGGTGAGACCTGAGAGGGTTTTCAGGGGAACATGATGCCCCCAGATGAAGGAGATCCTGTACATGCAGTGAGGCAAAAGCAACCCGGTGCGACTGGATCAAAAGTGCCATCCACAGCAAAGGACTGACTGACCTCCGCCGCAGCGCTATTTCCCAGCCCTGCTGCGTCCCAATAACACACGAGTTGAAGCGCTTTTTCGCTGCTGCAAACTAGGGTATTTTTCATTTCAGTGCCGTCAGCAAATCAATGGCAGAAAAAATAAGAAGGGAGAGAGGGCAGAGAGAGAGAGGGATCGAGAGAGAGAAAGAACAACAGAGCATCTGAGGACAGCTGGGTACTGGGTAGCAGCACACTCCTTTCCCAGCATGCCTTAGTGAAGTGAGTGAGCTCACTGAGGGGTTGGGTGGGGTGGGTCAAATAGCCTCCCACAGTTAGGATGACCACAATGAGTGGTTCAACTTTGGTAAATGTACAGCTGCAAAGTGGAGGAGTGGGGGCTAGAGAGTCTTAGTTTAAAAACTTTTCACTGCTATTTTTGCCTAGTTAAATCAAATAAAATGTTCACTAAGATGAAGTCCTCCGCAAACTTGCTCGGCCGTAAATCAACAGAATTCACGATTGTGGCTTTGCCTAACACCTCCGAGCACGGGATCCTCGCCCCCAGCACCTGCCCCAGAGGCACTGATATCCAACCAAAATAGATCCTTATTTGCACAGTGAGGTCATGTCCCTAATAAATATTATTCACAAAAAAATGACAAATTCTAAAGGTAGCAGTGTCATTTCTGCTGAGGCAGGGAAGCGTGCTACAGAGACTGAGCGAGAGGAGGAGAATGGTAGCCTAAGTGGGTCAAACCCCACAACGAATGCGTCGGAAGGGTGATACATCACTATTATTGATGAAGAGGCCAAACCCCCTGGCTCAGCACATATGGAAATGTAAAGTGGATTTTTTTCCTGGGTTCTTCTTGAACATGTGGAACACTAAAGTTAACGGCTGCATTTTTTTGTTGTGAATCTAGAGTAGAATGATGGAGCTTTTAAGGTAAAATGTTATGAGAATAATACCATATAATCTTATCATGGGTTAGTTGTGATTTAATCACCAACATATTTGATGGTTCTCTATGCAAATATACTGTACTTTTCATAATCAGTCTACAATTGAGTTCTCGTGATATTGTAGGTGGTATGGATCACATTTGGTAAGTATCACTCATCTGAGAACACTTATAGGCCAGGATTCAATCATTTGCAGATACCAGGGTGGATTTCTAGATAGCGCTTCAGAAGTGTGTTCGACTTGCACAGTAGCGTTTCCCAGATGGAACAGGTTGAGTTGACACTTTAATTTAGAAACTGGACGTCCCGTGGCGTGAGCCGTCAGCTCTTAAGGCAAACCTTACCGAGTAGTCATCCGCTGCACGCAACCAGACTGACAAAGTTTACCTCCTTTTTGTCTAGGGGGGGGGGGGGTCCTATCCTTGTCTGGTAGCCAAAGAGGTGGAACAGGTTGCATAGGAATTCACATGCATCGATTGACATGGGCCGGCACAGAGGCACAAGCTGCTGAGCAAACTAGAACAGCCTATTGATTTCTCCTCATCCAACCCCTGTGGAACATCTTGATGCCCCATTAATCCTGCCTCCCTTTCCCCCTCTTGCCTCGTTTCCAGACTAATATTATCCCAGTGAATAAATCATATCAATTACACAAATCAATTACAAACAGATCATTTTATTTCCCCCGTACCACACCAAATGGCTGACTCGGCGCGACTCGCAGTGAAAACAAAACACCCCCCCCAAAAAAACATAGTGTTCTCAGTCCTAACTCCCAAGGCCCTCATTGGCTAGCCTAGCCCCTAGCCCCTAGCCCCTAGCCCCTAGCCCCTAGCCTCTAGCCCCTAGCCCCTAGCCCTATCTAAGGTCCATCCAACTGCAGCTAAAAACCTTAAAAACAGCTTTTAACTGTAATTTAATAATTAGGTCCCATTGACTTAAATCGAGTTCAATTAAGTGAGGAAGCGGTGGAATTATCTGACAAACACATTTAGATACAGCGATATGATGGTATTTATCGTTGTGTATTTCATTACTCTCCATGTGAATTGTGCCCCCAGGGGGATAACGTTTACACAGCGTTCACAGTACGCTTCTGTAAACTGCCTGCCGCCCTAATTTCCTCATCACAACCACCAATTTAAGCAATCAGGGAAGAATCAATATAATATCCCTGTCAAATATATCTAAATCAAACTACTAGCGTTTCTAATGGTGTCATTTCTAAAATGATAGTGATTACTGACGACACGGTGCTTTTGAACTTTTACGACTTGGCCCCAGTGCTGGCTGTGGTTGACATGAGTTCAGAGATGACTGGCTGGGATCTGCCTGTGTTCTTCCAAGCCGCGGTGGTTATTGTGTTGATTGGGACATGCCTTCCTGTGCTGGTAATAGAGAGGTAATTCAATGTAAACGGGGTATACTCTAGTGGGTGGTGCTGGACTACGCCGAGTGTGGGAGCACAACACTTCATGTCCCAGAGTGCACTGCAACTTGTTTTCTTTGAGTGGAGTGTACTCTCGCAAGGGGTTCCTCTTATATTGATCTCCCGTTCTGTCTTTCTCTGTCTCTTTCTATCCCTCCCTCTACCTGTCTGTTCCTACAAGTATCATCTGTTTTCCAGTGTCTAGCCAACCAAGATGCATTGGCCAGACAGACAGTAGGTGTGAAGGGTTTGGTCCTTCTGTAGTTCATAATATTACCAAGACAGAGACACACAGTGTCAAATTCCTAACAGGACAGATCATGAGCAGCAGTGCTTTGTGAAGTACGTCTGTAGGACTTGTGACAGACACACCTTGACTTTGGGTGGGTTTCTCCAGTGCTCTTTGAGTACGCTGTCTGCGGTCATATTGCTAGGCAGGATCACCACGTCATTGTTACTGTCCTTGCACATCAGCTCACACTCCTCACCTGTGTGAACAAACCCAATGACATAATCAGTGTCCGCACAAACTGTACACATATCAAATCATGTTTTTAAAATGGCCTTTGATCTTATTTAAAGACGCTTAAAATGTTTACTTCATATCCACTTGGTCATCTATTTGTTTCCTCAAGGCCCCTAGTGATTCTCTATAATCGGACAAACATAGTGTATGATATGGTTCCTACTATGCCACACACATATACAGACCTATTCCATGTCCCTTCTTGCAGCTGACTCGTATGCTGGGGTTGAGGTTTTGAGGTAGAGAGCACTGTCCCATGCTCTGAGGACAGAGCTTGAAGGAGCCAGTCCAGTTGCCGTCCTTCCTACAGCGGATCACATTGGTGCTAGGCCCCTGCCAAACACACACACACACACACACACACACACACACACACACACACACACGCACACAGACAGACAAAGGACATTACGAACCACCTTCCATGCCACAACGAAACGTGGTACTCTTATCTGACAATCATCTGAGGAGATGTCGTCAAGGAGGATTAAAGGGCTTAATTAATCTGTCTGTGGCACAACTATTTAGAAAATCAATCTAATCTAATAACTGGCTGTGCTAATTGAATGGGACTGATGGGGAGAGAGAGAGATAGAGAAAGAGAAAGAAAGGGGAGGCAGTAGGAGAGAGGAAAGGGGGATGAGAGAAAGAGAAGGTGAGCGAGAGATAATCAATTCTGTCTATGAAACAGTCATCTCTTTTAAACCAGAAGTAAGATCAAGTGTAATTTGGTCAGCTGCCTGATTAACTTCTGCGTTCATACGTGTTAGAAATTGAGAGTTCTGGCAAAAAAAACATCTCCACCCCTCCCAATGGTGGCAGATCCTCTCGGTTTACACGCAAAATCTGCCCACGGGAGATTCATGAATTATACATGCAAACTCTGGACCTAACACCCTCTGATCCTCTCATTATAATCCAGCCACACACCAGGACATACTAATCGACACACAGTTCTGCATTAAAGGCTACCACACAGAGAGATCCACAGGTAAAGGACAATACAGTGAAAGGCAGTCTGTGTGAATATATGTGTGTCATACAGTACTGTATGTTGCATTATGTTGATCTTCACATCTCCTGTTCCCTAACACATTATCCTCTTACACGTCACAAAGACAGGAGATACAGACAAACAGCAAGACACTGAGGCCAGTACAACGTTTTAAGAAGACACCAAAAGACAAGGCAGGGCTGACAGACAGACAGACAGACAGACAGACAGACAGACAGACAGACAGACAGACAGACAGATAGACAGACAGACAGATAGTTGAGGGGAGGAGGAGTAGAGAGAGACAGACCTGCTTGCATGGAGCGGTGTGCAGCGGTCTCACCGTGTGGTTGGCTCCAGGGCAGTTGATCCAGCAGGTGCTGTCGAAGCGGAAGCCATCCGTGCACTGATACATGCCGTGGAAGATGGCAGGCGGAGGGTCACAGGTCACCGGCTCGCACGCCCCCTCCAGCCAGCTGCCGTCTTCTGTGCACTGACGCTTAAAGGCTCGCCTGAGATAAGAAGGGGATAGAAGTTTAGACAAAGCCAAAGACCAAGACAAAGTTTCTTGGGTTGAGATGAGTGGAACTCAATTGACAGGACAAAGACTAGAGACATGCTCCATGTTAAAAGGATGGGATAAGTGAAATAAAGAGCTGAACAGGATCAATTGAATCAAGTCCATTTCAAACCCAGACAATTGAACTGAGTCTGGGATTTTGAATTAAAATGGAATTGACCCCGACTGTGAGTCACTTTATATTCACAACAGCATGTGAGTGGTTGGTCACCTCTTGGGCTTGTTGGTGACGTGGTAGCCTGGCTTGCACTTGTACTTGCAAAGGGAGCCCACTTTGAGGCCCGTGTCGTTGCAGCGCTTGGTTTGCAGCATGGCGTTGGGCACGTGAGGTGGGGCCGGACAGCGCAGCTCACACAGTGCCTCAGGGAATGACCACAGACCATCCTCCAGACACGTCAGAGTGTTGTTAGAACCTGGGGGTAGAGGGGGGTGGGAGAAGGGGAAATGGGAGTGAGAGGTAGTGAGGTAGGAGGAGATGTAAACAGGGTAGAGATGGAAGGAGAGGAAGGGAGAGAGGCGTGGGAGATTGGAGAGACAAATAGTTGAACAAAGCAAATAATATAAAAGATATCCCATGAATCTGCCAGCCAAGAACAGTACTGTGGAACACATTAGCTGTTCTGAATTGATTTCACACAGCCAAAACACAAACCACTCACCTACGAGCTGAGCAGGCTCCCTGCATTGGAAGGTGCTCCTCCTGCCATAGGTAGTTCCCTCAGGGAAGTTAAAGTTGGCTGGGTGGACGTGGTACTTGTCTGGTAGACCACAGTCTACGGGCTCACACGACACCTGCTTATTCCACTTTCCATCTGCACAGGTGATGGTCACTGTTGAGTCCGACTGGAGTGAGGGGACACATAAGAACAACTGTGAAAATTAGGACAAGACACACATGGATGCAGCTGACATATACACACATACACAAGAATGCAAATACAGACAAGTACGCACGAACACACACACACATACACAGACAACCCCACCCAGTACAATACATGCCGCACACTCACACAGACAAACAAGACGACACACAAACACAGTATGTCCGTCAATTTAGCGTTTTGCTCAACAAGTCATTGTAACACGACAGAGCCAAGCAGGTCTTAAATGTCACTGACTTAACTGACTGGGATTTGTCAGCAGCTCAGGTAACTGATGATGAGAACCCAATCAACAGAGCTGACATCCAACTACTGTATAATCATCCTAATACAAACCACATTTAGACCGGGGGAGGGGACACTTTCCACCAGAGCCAGTACACAGGGGATTATCCCCAACTCCACATGGGGAGGATGGATTCATGGCCTGTTTTGATCCCAACACAGACTTGTGTGGTCTGAATACCAACTACGGAGAACTGTTGGCACCTTTCGCATCAGCGAACACTGTTATTCAGAAGAGCCGCTGGACTGAGACAACATCCGGACAGAAACAGGCAGACGCACCAGCGCACGCACACCCACACACTCAGAGGCCCAGACACACACACACACACGCACACACACACGCACACCCACACACTCAGAGGCCCACACACACACACACAGACACACACGCATGCACGCACGTACGCACATGCACGCACGCACACACACACACACACACACACACACACACACACACACACACACACACACACACACACACACACACACACACACACACACACACACACACACACACACACACACACACACACACACACACACACACACACACAGAGATAAATACAACCGCATGTCCCCACACAAATACTTTCTATTGAGTGCTTGGAATTAAAAGGCTCTATTTGCTTTTTTGTCTAAATGTAGTTATTGACATAGCCCTGTTCTGTACAATGTCCTCTACCTAGCCTATATTATACTCTAAACCCCAATCATGTTGTTAGGTTAAAAAAAATACAAGATAAAATTTGCTGCCACCAGTCAAACAAATAAGGGTTTGAACTTTTAAAGCCAATTATTTCAGAAACCTTATAATTATAAGGTCATGCGGTCTGTTGTTCATAAAAAATGACAATAAGCTGGAGTTGTTCAGTTTACAGCCGATTAAGGACACAATAAGACTTCATGCATTCCTGCTGTAAATAAGGGGTCATTTTTGGACCGCAATTTAGTAATGATTTCAAAGAGACACTGTCTTTCAAGCAGTAACACTTTGTATTTAATTAACCTTTTATAACAAAAGAAAATGGTTTAAATGGCCCAAAATACATTTTTGTATGTTTGCTACACATTCATTCAACGTGTGGTTTTTCTGTGATATTCAGAGACTACGAAGTTGGCGATTGAGCTGATCTGACATACCGGTATGACCTAAAATGGCCACTGGTATGGGTGATATAGGTGAAATGGGCACTGGTGCCTTCATACTTTTAGATCTAACAGTGGAAAGGCTATGGGCTATCAACTCAGTTCCAATTGTATCTGAAAGATGAGACTATCGACTTGGTATAGAGACATTGACTGGAAGCTAAATATGTATTTCCATTTTTTTGAGTTATTTTTGAGTTATAGTGGCTGCCACGCCCCCCTGGGACAAAATCTGGGGTGGCTCCATATTTATATTTTTTCAGGCTACAAACATCTACCTCTGTGCCAAATGTGGTGCTTTTATCACAAACTGCACTACTGAGTCAACATTTTCAGCTTAGCCACTGCTAACATTCAGAAGGATCAACATTTAACCCAAACTCCTAATATTTCAGATGGACCAACATTTTAAAGGGGTCAATATCCTAAAAGGGTTCTTTGGCTGTCCCCATAGGAGTACCATTTAAAGAAACCTTTTAGTTTACAGGTAGAACCCTTTCCACAGAGGGTTCTACATGGAACCAAAACAGGTTCTACCTGGATCTAAAAGGGTTCTGGCTATGGGGACAATAGAAGAACCCTTTTGGAACCCTTTTTTCTAAGAGTGTGGTAACTGAACTCAGTCAGTTCCATCTTCAACATGTTGGGTTTATAGGAACCTGGTATATGGGTTTCTTCCCCTTTAATTACATACACTACAATTCAAAAGTTTTAGGTCACTTAGAAATGTCCTTGTTTTTGAAAGAAAAGCAAATTTTTTTGTCCATTAAAATAACATAAAATTTATCAGAAATCCTGGAAACGGCTGATTTTGTATGGAGTATTGCCCATTATATACATTCACCCATTATCAGCAACCATCACTCCTGTGTTCCAATAGCAGGTTGTGTTAGTTAGTCCAAGTTTAGCATTTTCAAAGGCTAATTTATCATTAGAAAACCCTTTTGCAATTATATTAAACACAGCTGAAAACTGTTCATTAAAGAAGCAATAAAACTGTCCTTCTTTAGACTAGTTGAGTATCTGGAGCATCAGCATTTGTGGGTTTGATTACAGGCTCAACATGGCCAGAAACAAAGAACTTTCTTCTGAAACTCATCAGTCTATTCTTGTTCTAAGAAATTAAGGCTATTCCATGCGAGAAATTGCCAAGAAACTGAAGATCTCGTACAACACTGTGTACTACTCGCTCCACAGAACAGAACAGTCTGAACACTTTCCGAATGCACGGTGTACACTCATGCTGTGACTAAAAGCTGGTGTTGACGGGTCCAATTGTGTATCTGTGTGTGTGTGTATATGTATGTGTGTTTGTGTGTGTGGGGGGATTTATGACTGTGTATGCTCAAGTGTTTATACAGTTTGTGTATGTGGAGTTTCCTTCTTTAAAATCTTTACAGCTGCCTGACTCTCCTCCAGAGTGGATTTAACAACCTCTGGCTACTGGGCCTAATTCAAGCCAGACAGACAGACAGACACACAGCTCCAACCCTCTTCATCTCAACCCACCTCACCTTACTCAGGATGACACTTCATACAGTATAACACAATCCGTTTTGAGTTCAGCCAGGATCATACAGAACTAGGGTTGAAAAAAAATCAGGTAACTTTCCAAAAGATTGCAGCTTTTACAGAAATCCTGGATGGACAATTCCAGAATTCCTGCTTCCATTCACTTCTGATTCCAGGAATATTCCAACTGGGATTTCTGGATAACCTGTGCATTTTGGGAAAGTAACTGGAATGTTGTAACACTACACAGAACTAACTGTACTGCTGGCATCTCTGACGGGACTATGTAGCCACTCCAAGCAGATACTCCAGTGATGTTTCCTTGTTGCACTGATCCCCATCTTAATCACCATCTGCATTTCCCTACAAAACATCTGCATGTAGTCGTATCAGACAGTTGTATGTCATTGTATACTACCTGAAAGCAATGTGCCCTTTCAGGTAAACAGCTGAGAGTCATTTGTCTTGTTGTACATCTTGCTTTAATAGTTAGTCCAGGAGTATTTCCTTGGCCATGTGACCTGATCAGGAAACACTACAGACCCTACTTCGAACACACAAACACGCCCTCAGGTGTCAATCATCATCAGCACCCTGACCTTGTCGCCTCATAAAACACCTTGAGACTCACTCAATTTAAAGCTCTACATTTCCCAGGGTAGATCAAATCTGGACCTTTCAGCGCCACTCGCCTTGAGACCTGCAGCGCGTCCACACGAAATATGTCTGCTGCTCGCTCTCGCTCTCTCACATGCACAATCCCCCCACCCCCCACCACACACACAGGCTTTCCTGGGACACAAACGGATTGCATAATAGAACCTCAAATACACAAATAGACGTGGGGGTACAGATTGTTTTGGAGATAGCATCAGAACCACCTTGATAGTTCCCAGAACCACCTTGACACCGGTGAAGCAAGACTGTAATCGGCTAATGAAAGGAGATAGGATTGTGCTTTGCACTGCACTTTTCAACCTCATAGACTACAGGAACCAGGGGGGGGGAGAAAGAGGAGAAGAACTCGTTGTACTGTCCCCAAGAAACGAAAAGGGAGGGAAGTGAGCTGAAGTTCTGTCTCTTTGTATTTCTCTCTCCCCCCTCTCTCACCCGTCTCTCTCTCCCTCCCCCTCTCTCTCCCCTCTCTCTCCAACACACTAACCCTCTCAAGGAGATCCTTCAATCCTTCATCCCGAAGCGATTTACCGTTGACATATTAATCAACATTATGACCTGTCAATCAAACGTAATGACGTTACAAGTGTGATAGTCAGATGGTAATGAAGTGAATCTCTCAGAGTTGACACATGCAGACACAATCGTAGGCTGGTAGTAACATGTTTGGTTGTGTAATAGACCTGAACAGCTTGTGTCCCAAATGGACCATTTTGCATACACCAACATGCTGTTTAACTGAAATGAGCCACATTATGCTTGTGTTGGTACATACGCATATGGATGTAGTGTTGACATGCTAATAGAGAAACAACATACAGCGGGGTCTGGAATGATTGACACTCTTGATAAAGATGAGCATTAAGGACTGTATAAAAAAAAAAAATGAAAATTGAGTTATATTGTATACAAAAAAAATGGGAAATTATATAATACTAATACAATTTCTCAGAGAAATAGGTTTTGTTTAACAGGTTATATAATTCAGAAGAAGGCAGTCCATAAGTGCCGATGAAGGACATCAAGGATCTGGAAGGGTTCTCGAAACAGGCTCAGCTCCGTTATCCTCGCATGGTGAGGTACTGAAAACATGGCTGTCAATCATTCTGAACCCTACCGTAACATTTGTTTTTTACAAATTAAACTTTTATTTTTGAGCTTACAATATAGCTCAGTATTTAAATGATTTATTTTATACTGTCTTTTTGACTCATGTTTATCAAGGGTGTCAACAGTTTCAGACCCCAAAAACACATCATACACTCAAACAGAGAGCTGGATATGTAGAGTATAAATCTGATTACGCATACACACACAAATAACAAGTGTGTGTGTCTGCGCATGTGTGTACAGTAAGCTCCCCCCCGCACTCCCTGCGCCAGTCAGATCCTCCACCATAACCACTTCCACATGTGCATCCTCACCAACATAAAACCAGTTGAGGTGGTGCTCCATTACGTTAATAGCCAGAGCAAACAGGAGGGAGTGGCCCGGTACATCATTCATTGAATCCTTCTATACAGCTCACTCAACCTCTCTCATTTCTTGCACTCTCTTCCTCTTTCCCTGTCTTCTTGCGGTCTCTCACTCTTTTTTGGTGTTCCCTCTCTCTCTCTCTTTCGCTCCCTCTCATTTAGCTCATGGATCATTCCTCTGGCTTCACGTACGAACACAACCTAAAACCACAGATTTTCACTTTCTCTCTCTGTCTCTTTTCCCACACCTTCTGTCTCCTTCCCCCACCTACTGTCTCTTTCCCCCCCACCTACTGTCTCTTTCCCCCCCACCCTCTGTCTCTTTCCTCCCCACCCTCTGTCTCTTTCCTCCCCACCTTCTCTCCCTGTCTCTATTCCCCCCACCCTCTCTCTCTCTGTCTCATTCCCCCCAACCCTCTCTCGCTCTGTCTCTTTCCCACCCCAACCTCTGTCTCTTTCCGCCCCACCATCTGTCTCTTTCCTCCCCACCCTCTGTCTCTTTCCTCCCCACCCTCTGTCTCTTTCCTCCCCACCCTCTGTCTCTTTCCTCCCCACCCTCTGTCTCTTTCCTCCCACCCTCTGTCTCTTTCCCCCCACCCTCTGTCTATTTCCTCCCCACCCTCTGTCTCTTTCCTCCCCACCCTCTGTCTCTTTCCTCCCCACCCTCTGTCTCTTTCCTCCCCATCCTCTGTCTCTTTCCTCCCCACCCTCTGTCTCTTTCCTCCCCACCCTCTGTCTCTTTTCTCCCCACACTGTCTCTTTCCTCCCCACCCTCTGTCTCTTTCTCCCCACCCTCTGTATCTTTCTCCCCACCCTCTGTCTCTTTCCCCACCACCCTCTGTCTCTTTCCTCCCACCCTCTGTCTCTTTCCTCCACACCCTCTCTCTCTTTCCTCCCACCCTCTGTCTCTTTCCCCACCACCCTCTGTCTCTTTCAACCCTCTCTCTGTCTCTTTCCCACCCACCCTCTGTCTCTTCCTCCCCACCCTCTGTCTCTTTCCCCCCCACCATCTGTCTCTTTCCCCCCCCCCCACCATCAGTCTCTTTCCCCCTTTACCCTCTGTCTCTTTCCCCCTTTACCCTCTGTCTCTTCCTCCCCACCCTCTGTCTCTTTCCCCCCCAACATCTGTCTCTCCCCCCCCCCCCTCTGTCTCTTTCCGCCCCACCCTCTGTCTCTTTCCCCCTTTACCCTCTGTCTCTTCCTCCCCACCCTCTGTCTCTTCCTCCCCACCCTCTGTCTCTTCCCCCCACCCTCTGTCTCTTTCCCCCTTTACCCTCTGTCTCTTCCTCCCCATCCTCTGTCTCTTTCCCCCCACCCCCGTCTTCCCCCCAACCTCTGTCTCATTCCCCCACCCTCTCTCTCTCTGTCTCTTTCCTCCTCACCCTCTGTCTCTTTCCTCCCCACACTCTGTCTCTTCCCCCCCACCCTCTCTCTCTTTGTCTCTTTCCTCCTCACCCTCTGTCTCTTTCCCTCCCAACCTCTCTCTCTCTCTGTCTATTTTCCCCCCACCATCTGTCTCTTTCCTCCGCACCCTCTCACAATCTTTCTCCCCACCCTGTCTCTTTCCCCACCAACCTCTGTCTCTTCCCCCCCAACCCTCTCTCTCTCTGTCTCTTTCCCCCCAACCTCTGTCTCTTTCCTCCCCACCATCTGTCTCTTTCCCCCCCACCCTCTGTCTCTTTCCTCCCCACCCTCTGTCTCTTTCCTCCCCACCCTCTGTCTTTTTCCTCCCCACCCTCTGTATCTTTCTCCCCACCCCCTGTATCTTTCTCCCCACCCCCTGTATCTTTCCTCCCCACCCTCTGTCACTTTCCCCCCACTCTCTCTCTTTCCCCCCACCCTCTTTCTCTGTCTTTCCCCCCCACCCTCTCTCTCTTTCCTCCCCACCCTCTCTGTCTCTTCTCCCCACCCTCTCTCTCTCTCTGTCTCTTTCTCCCCACCCTCTGTCTCTTTCCCCCCACCCTCTGTCTCTTTCTCCCCACCCTCTGTCTCTTTCTCCGAACCCTCTGTCTCTTTCTCCCCACCCTCTGTCTCTTTCTCACCACCATCTGTCTTTTTCCTCCCCACCCTCTGTATCTTTCTCCCCACCCCCTGTATCTTTCTCCCCACCCTCTGTCTCTTTCCTCCCCACCCTCTGTCACTTTCCCCCCCACTTTCTCTCTTTCCCCCCACCCTCTTTCTCTGTCTTTCCCCCCCACCCTCTCTCTCTTTCCTCCCCACCCTCTCTGTCTCTTCTCCCCACCCTCTCTCTCTCTGTCTCTTTCTCCCCACCCTCTGTCTCTTTCCCCCACCCTCTGTCTCTTTCTCCCCACCCTCTGTCTCTTTCTCCCCACCCTCTGTCTCTTTCTCCCCACCCTCTGTCTCTTTCTCCCCACCCTCTGTCTCTTTCCTCCCCACCCTCTGTCTCTTTCCTCCCCACCCTCTGTCTCTTTCCTCCCCACCCTCTGTCTCTATCCTCCCCATCCTCTGTCTCTTCCCCCACCCTCTCTCTCTCTTTCCCCCCCCACCCTCTTTCTCTGTCTTTCCCCCCACCCTCTCTCTCTTTCCTCCCCACCCTCTCTGTCTCTTCTCCCCACCCTCTCTCTCTCTGTCTCTTTCTCCCCACCCTCTGTCTCTTTCCCCCACCCTCTGTCTCTTTCTCCCCACCCTCTGTCTCTTTCTCCCCACCCTCTGTCTCTTTCTCCCCACCCTCTGTCTCTTTCTCCGAACCCTCTGTCTCTTTCTCCCCACCCTCTGTCTCTTTCTCCCCACCCTCTGTCTCTTCTCCCCACCCTCCCTCTCTATCTCTTTCCCCCACACCCTCTCTCTCTCATTCCCCACCACCCTCTCTGTCTCTTTCCCCCACCCTCTCTCTCTGTCTCTTTCCCCCACCCTCTCTCTATATCTCTTTCCCCCCACCCTCTCTCTCTGTCTCTTTCCCCCACCCTCTCTCTGTCTCTTTCCCCCACCCCCTCTCTCTGTCTCTTTCCCCCACCCCCTCTCTCTGTCTCTTTCCCCCACCCTCTCTCTGTCTCTTTCCCCCACCCCCTCTCTCTGTCTCTTTCCCCCACCCTCTCTCTGTCTCTTTCCCCCACCCTCTCTCTCTGTCTCTTTCCCCCACCCTCTCTCTATATCTCTTTCCCCCCACCCTCTCTCTCTGTCTCTTTCCCCCACCCTCTCTCTGTCTCTTTCCCCCCACCCCCTCTCTCTGTCTCTTTCCCCCACCCTCTCTCTGTCTCTTTCCCCCCACCCCCTCTCTCTGTCTCTTTCCCCCACCCTCTCTATGACCCCTAATTGGTATGTTGAATTTTATGTTCCTTTTGATGGCAAAGAATGCCCTTCTTGCCTTGTCTCTCAGATCATTCACAGCTTTGTGGAAGTTACCTGTGGCGGTGATGTTTAGGCCAAGGTATGTTTCATTTTTCTGTGTGCTCTAGGGCAATGGTGTCTAGATGGAATTTGTATTTGTGGTCCTGGCGACTGGACCTTTTTTGGAACACCATTATTTTGGTCGGACTGGGATTTACTGTCAGGGCCCAGGTCTGGCAGAATCTGCGCAGAAGATCTAGGTGCTGCTGTAGGCCCTCCTTTGTTGGGGACAGAAGCACCAGATCATTGGCAAAGAGTAGACATTTGACTTCAGATTCTAGTAGGGTCTCTCTCTCAGGGGTTTAATTAGCATGGGAAACAAATGATTACATTACCAAAATTAACGAAAAAGATCCAAAACAAAAGTGAAATAAACAAAAAATTAACAGCAAACGTTACACTCACAAAAGTTCCAAAATAATACAGACATTTAAAATGTCATATTATGTATGTATAGAGTGCTGTAACAATGTGCAAACAGTTAATGTACAAAAGGGAAAATAAATAAACATCTCCTTCTCTGTCTCCGTGTGTGTGTGTTTTAGGGAGCAATAATTGATTAGCTTGCAGGTCTGTTAACAGAGCCTGGGAGAGGGATAAAGTGTTGGTGCTGTTGTCTTTACGGGCCCTCTGTGGGAGTGAATGGGTTTACTGTGTGACTGTGAACTAACTAATAGCCCTCTGTGGGAGTGAATGGGTTTACTGTGTGACTGTGAACTAACTAATAGCCCTCTGTGTGAGTGAGTGGGTTTACTGTGTGACTGTGAACTAACTAATAGCCCTCTGTGGGAGTGAATGGGTTTACTGTGTGACTGTGAACTAACTAATAGCCCTCTGTGTGAGTGAGTGGGTTTACTGTGTGACTGTGAACTAACTAATAGCCCTCTGTGTGAGTGAATGGGTTTACTGTGTGGCTGTGAACTAACTAATAGCCCTCTGTGGGAGTGAAAGGGTTTCATGTGTGACTGTGAACTAACTAATATCCCTCTGTGTGAGTGAATGGGTTTATTGTGTGACTGTGAACTAACAAAGAGCACATCTGTGGGAGTGAATGGGTTACTGTGTGACTGTCAATTAACTAACTAAGAGCCCTCTGTGGGAGTGAATGGGTTTACTGTGTGACTGTCAACGAACTAAGAGCCCTCTGTGGGAGTGAATGGGTTTACTGTGTGACTGTGAACTAACAAAGAGCACATCTGTGGGAGTGAATGGGTTACTTTGTGACTGTCAATTAACTAACTAAGAGCCCTCTGTGTGAGTGAATGGGTTTACTGTGTGACTGTGAACTAACAAAGAGCACATCTGTGGGAGTGAATGGGTTACTGTGTGACTGTCAATTAACTAACTAAGAGCCCTCTGTGTGAGTGAATGGGTTTACTGTGTGACTGTGAACTAACAAAGAGCCCTCTGTGGGAGTGAATGGGTTTACTGTGTGACTGTCAACGAACTAAGAGCCCTCTGTGGGAGTGAATGGGTTTACTGTGTGACTGTGAACTAACAAAGAGCCCTCTGTGTGAGTGAATGGGTTTACTGTGTGACTGTGAACTAACAAAGAGCCCTCTGTGGGAGTGAATGGGTTTACTGTGTGACTGTGAACTAACTAAGAGCTGTGAACTAACTCTGTGGGAGTGAATGGGTTTACTGTGTGACTGTGAACTAACTAAGAGCCCTCTGTGGGATGAATGGGTTTACCCTAAGAGCCATCTGTGGGAGTGAATGGGTTTACTGTGTGACTGTGAACTAACTAACTATGAGCCAACTTCTGTGGGAGTGAATGGGTTTACTGTGTGACTGTGAACTAACTAACTGTGGGAGTGAATGGGTTTACCCTCTGTGGGAGTGAATGGGTTTACTGTATGACTGTGAACTAACTAAGAGCCCTCTGTGGGAGTGAATGGGTTTACTGTGTGACTGTGAACTAACTCTGTGGGAGTGAATGGGTTGACTGTGTGACTGTGAACTAACTAAGAGCCCTCTGTGGGAGTGAATGGGTTTACTGTGTGACTGTGAACTAACTAAGAGCCCTCTGTGGGAGTGAATGGGTTTACTGTGTGACTGTCAACTAACTAAGAGCCCTCTGTGGGAGTGAATGGGTTTACTGTGTGACTGTGAACTAACAAACTATGAGCTCTCTGTGGGAGTGAATGGGTTTACTGTGTGACTGTGAAGTAACTAAGAGCCCTCTGTGTGAGTGAATGGGTTTACTGTGAAGTAACTAAGAGCCCTCTGTGGGAGTGAATGGGTTTACTGTGAAGTAACTAAGAGCCCTCTGTGGGAGTGAATGGGTTTACTGTGTGACTGTGAACTAACTAACTATGACCCCTCTGTGGGAGTGAATGGGTTTACTGTATGACTGTGAACTAACTAACTAAGAGCCCTCTGTGGGAGTGAATGGGTTGACTGTGTGACTGTGAACTAACTAAGAGCCCTCTGTGGGAGTGAATGGGTTTACTGTGTGACTGTGAACTAACCCTCTAAATGGGTTTACTGTGTGACTGTGAACTAACTAACTATGACTCCTCTGTAGGAGTGAATGGGTTTACTGTGTGACTGTCAACTAACTAAGAGCCTTCTGTGTGAGTGAATGGGTTTACTGTGTGACTGTGAACTAACTAAGATCCATCTGTGGGAGTGAATGGGTTTACGGTGTGACTGTGAACTAACGAACTATGAGCTCTCTGTGGGAGTGAATGGGTTTACTGTGTGACTGTGAACTAAGTAACTAAGAGCCCTCTGTGGGATTGAATGGGTTTACTTGTGTGATTGTGAACTTACTAACTAACCAACTAGCCCTCTGTGGGAGTGAATGGGTTTACTGTGTGGCTGTGAACTAACTAAGAGCCCAATGTGGGAGTGAATGGGTTTACTGTGTGACTGTGAACTAACTAACTGTGAACTAACTAAGAGCCCTCTGTGGGAGTGAATGGGTTTACTGTGTGACTGTGAACTAAGAGCCCTCTGTGGGAGTGAATGGGTTTATTGTGTGACTGTGAACTGTCTGTGGGAGTGAATGGGTTTACTGTGTGACTGTCAACTAACTAAGAGCCCTGTGTGAGTGAATGGGTTTAACTGTGATCCATCTGTGGGAGTGAATGGGTTTACGTGTGACTGTGAACTAACTATGAGCTCTCTGTGGGAGTGAATGGGTTCACTGTGTGACGTGAACTGTAACTAATAGCCCTCTGTGGGATTGAATGTGTGAGCTGTGGGTTTACTGTGTGGCTGTGAACTGTGACTGTGTGACTGTGAACTAACTAAGAGCCCTCTGTGTGAACTAATATCCCTCTGTGTGAGTGAATGGGTTTACTACTAAGAGCCCTCTGTGGGAGTGAATGGGCTTACTGTATGACTGTGAACTAACTGTATGAGCCATCTGTGGGAGTGAATGGGTTTACTGTGTGACTGTCAACTAACTAAGAGCCCTCTGTGGAGTGAATGGGTTTACTGTGTGACTGTCAACTAACTAAGAGCCCTCTGTGAGCTCTCTGTGGGAGTGAATGGGTTTACTGTGTGACTGTGAACTAACGAACTATGAGCTCTCTGTGGGAGTGAATGGGTTTACTAACTAACTAATGAGCCCTCTGTGGGAGTGAATGGGTTTACTGTGTGACTGTGAACTAACTAAGAGCCCTCTGTGGGAGTGAATGGGTTTATTGTGTGATTGTGAACTTACTGAGCCCTCTGAGGGAGTGAATGGATTTACTGTGTAACTGTGAACTAACTGACTGTGAACTGTGTGGCTGTGAACTAACTAAGAGCCCTCTGTGTGAGTGAATGGGTTTACTGTGAAGTAACTAAGAGCCCTCTGTGGGAGTGAATGGGTTTACTGTGAAGTAACTAAGAGCCCTCTGTGGGAGTGAATGGGTTTACTGTGTGACTGTGAACTAACTAAGAGCCCTCTGTGGGAGTGAATGGGTTTACTGTGTGGCTGTGAACTAACTAAGAGCCCTCTGTGGGAGTGAATGGGTTTACTGTGTGACTGTCAACGAACTAAGAGCCCTCTGTGGGAGTGAATGGGTTTACTGTGTGACTGTGAACTAACTAACTATGACCCCTCTGTGGGAGTGAATGGGTTTACTGTATGACTGTGAACTAACTAACTAAGAGCCCTCTGTGGGAGTGAATGGGTTGACTGTGTGACTGTGAACTAACTAAGAGCCCTCTGTGGGAGTGAATGGGTTGACTGTGTGACTGTGAATTAACTAAGAGCCCTCTGTGTGAGTGAATGGGTTTACTGTGTGACTGTGAACTGACTGAATGGGTTTGTCTGTGGGAAACTAACTAAGAGCCCTCTGTGGGAGTGAATGGGTTTACTAACTAAGAGCCCTCTGTGGGAGTGAATGGGTTTAACTGTGTGACTGTGAACTAACTAAGAGCCCTGTGGGAGTGAATGGGTTTACTGTGGGAGTGAATGGGTTTACTGTGTGACTGTGAACTAACTAAGAGCCCTCTGTGGGAGTGAATGGGACTTACTGTGTGGGATGACTGTGAACTAACCAATGAGCCATCTGTGGGAGTGAATGGGTTGACTGTGTGACTGTGAACTAACTAAGAGCCCTCTGTGGGAGTGAATGGGTTTACTGTGTGACTGTGAACTAACTAAGAGCCCTCTGTGGGAGTGAATGGGTTTACTGTGTGACTGTCAACTAACTAAGAGCCCTCTGTGGGAGTGAATGGATTGTGGCTGTGAACTGTGAAATGGGTTTACTGTGTGTGAACTAACTGAGAGCCATCTGTGTGCTGTGGGTTTACTGTGTGATGTGAACTAACTAAGAGCCCTCTGTGGGAGTGAATGGATTTACTGAACTCAAGAGCCCTCTGTGGGAGTGAATGGGTTTAGTGTGACTGTCCTGTGGGAGTGAATGGGTTTACTGTGAACTAACTAAGAGCCCTGTGTGACTGTGAACTAACTAAGAGCCCTCTGTGTGAGTGAATGGGTTTACTGTGTGACTGTGAACTAACCATCTGTGGGAAATGGGTTTACTGTGTGACTGTGAACTAACTAAGAGCCCTCTGTGGGAGTGAATGGGTTTACTGTGTGACCTCTCTGTGGAGTGAATGGGTTTACTCTGAGCCCTCTGTGGGAGTGAATGGGTTAACTGTGTGACTGTGAACTAACTAAGAGCCATCTGTGGGAGTGAATGGGTGACTGGGTTGAACTAACTATGAGCTCTCTGTGGAGTGAATGGGTTTCTGTGACTGTGAACTAACTAAGAGCCCTCTGTGGGAGTGAATGGGTTTACTGTGTGACTGTAACTAACTAAATGAGCCCTCTGTGGGAGTGAATGGGTTAACTGTGTGACTGTGAACTAACTAAGAGCCCTCTGTGGGAGTGAATGGGTTAACTGTGTGACTGTGAACTAACTAAGAGCCTCTGTGGGAGTGAATGGGTTTACTGTGTGACTGTGAACTAACTAAGAGCCCTCTGTGGGAGTGAATGGATTTACTGTGTGACTGTGAACTAACTATGAGCTCTCTGTGGAGTGAATGGGTTTACTGTGTGACTGTGAACTAACTAAGAGCCCTCTGTGGGAGTGAATGGGTTTACTGTGTGACTGTCAACTAACTAAGAGCCCTCTGTGGGAGTGAATGGGTTAACTGTGTGACTGTGAACTAACTAAGAGCCCTCTGTGGGAGTGAATGGGTTTACTGTGTGACTGTGAACTAACTAAGAGCCCTCTGTGGGAGTGAATGGGTTTACTGTGTGACTGTCAACTAACTAAGAGCCCTCTGTGGGAGGGTTAACTGTGTGACTGGGTTAAGAGCCCTCTGTGGGAGTGAATGGGTTTACTGTGTGAGCCCTCTGTGAGTGAATGGGTTAACTGTGAACTAACTAAGAGCCTCTGTGGGAGTGAATGAGCTAACTAAGAGCCCCTGTGGGAGTGAATGGGTTTACTGTGTGACTGTGAACTAACTAAGAGCCCTCTGTGGGAGTGAATGGGTTTACTGTGTGACTGTGAACTAACTAAGAGCCCTCTGTGGGAGTGAATGGTTGACTGTGTGAAACTTGTTTGTTTGGGTGTGGTTTGTGTGTCTGCTGTGATGCTTCTGTCTTTTCGTGGTTTGTGTGCCAATGTCTGTCCTCCTCATCTGTTGAGTGTCTGGTGTGTGGGGGTTGATACTACATGAAGTGGATGCTGAGACGTCTTCGCAACCAGAAAGCTCCTTCTCCAGTAATGTGATAAATGTTGGCAAGTATGTCATAGGGTAACTTTTTTCTTGCCCGCTACACAGTGTCGTAATGAAAAGTAGCTGCAGTGTAATTCATCTCAGCAAACACCACATACATATTCATTAAATTACACACACATACAGACGTTAGAAAGACATGGAGTATCTGCACAGTGCTGTGTCTAGTTGTTGTATCTGTGCTCCGTGAGCATGACTTCACTGTATGAGTGGGGAGGGGGGGAGTGAAGGAGGGAGCGAGGGGGGGAGGCAGGCAGGCAGGCGGAGAGGGAGGAAGGGATGGAGGAAGGGGGCTGCAGTGAGCTGAGAGTACCTAGTGATGTCATCGTCCCAGTGGAGCAGAAACACATAGCCATTGTTGCAGGTGATGGTGCAGCGCAGGAAGACTAAACATATATAGTGTGTATGCCTGTGTGTGAGTGTGAGCGTATGTGTGTGTGTATACATGTGAACGTGCATGTGCCTTTTCCATCTGTGTGTGTGTGTGTGTGTGTGTGTGTGTGTGTGTGTGTGTGTGTGTGTGTGTGTGTGTGTGTGTGTGTGTGTGTGTGTGTGTGTGTGTGTGTGTGTGTGTGTGTGTGTGTGTGTGTGTGTGTGTGTGTGTGTGTGTGTGCGCGTGTGTGCATAAAGCAGGGAGAAGGAAGGAGGAGGAGGCGTCTAGCTAGCTACCTGGGCTTGACATGATGTCATCCTCCCAGGGGGTTTACACTGCCAAGCTGCTGTTGCAGGTGAAGAATATGGCTAGTGTGTGTGTGTGTGTGTGTGTGTGTGTGTGTGTGTGTGTGTGTGTGTGTGTGTGTGTGTGTGTGTGTGTGTGTGTGTGTGTGTGTGTGTGTGTGTGTGTGTGTGTGTCTGTCTGCCATGTATGTGTGTATACCTGGGTCTTGATGATGTCATCGTCTCTGTGGACCTGCAGGACGTAGCCAGAGTTACAGGTGATGGTGCAGCGAGCTCCGTTGAAGAAGCCCAGACTGCTGCACTTGAGCTCTGCATTGCGGATCAGTGGCTCCTGGCAGTCGATGGCCTCACATGAGTAATGGACACAACTAGAGAAGGAGGGGTACACACAAACACATGGGTGAATTATTTAGTACCAGTATCATCATAAACATAGTAGCGTATTATATACTGCCTATATGGGGTATGTTGTACAGTATATATGATACAACTGGAGCAGGGAAGAACATACAAAGAAGAAACGTCACAGTGTAGCTACGTCCACAGCCAGACACAGCCAACTTAAATTCACAGTGGGTAGAACACCCATACAGTACAATATGAAGTACAAACACACACAAACACACTCTCAACCACAGCCACACTGTCTCAACACAACCACACTGTCTCAACTCACATACAACTGCACTGTCTCAACACACACACAACCACACTGTCTCAAAACAACCACACTGTCTCAACTCACACACAACTACACTGTCTCAACTCACACACAACCACAATGTCTCAACAAACACACAACCACACTCTCAACACAACCACACTGCCTCAACCACAGCCACACTGTCTCAACACAACCACACTGTCTCAACACAACCACACTGTCTCAACCACAGCCACACTGTCTCAACCACAACCACACTGTCTCAATCACAGCCACACTGTCTCAACCACAGCCACACTGTCTCAACCCCAACCACACTGTCTCACCACAGCCACACTGTCTCAACCACAACCACACTGTCTCAACACAACCACACTGTCTCAACCACAGCCACACTGTTTCACACTGTCTCAACCACAGCCACACTGTCTCAACCACAGCCACACTCTCAACCACAACCACACTGTCTCAACAACCACACTGTCTCAACTCCCACACAACTAAGTCAAACGACACCGCTGGTTCTGCTCACACTGCCCTACCCTGTGCTCTGACCTCTTTCTCCCCTCTCTCTCCAGATGAAATCTCGCTTCTTGTGACGGCCGGCCGCCCAACAACCTGCCCGCTTGACCCTATCCCCTCCTCTCTTCTCCAGACCATTTCCGGAGACCTTCTCCCTTACTCACCTCGCTCATCAACTCATCCCTGACCGCTGGCTACGTCCCTTCCGTCTTCAAGAGAGCGAGAGTTGCACCCCTTCTGAAAAAACCTAACTCGATCCCTCCGATGTCAACAACTACAGACCAGTATCCCTTCTTTCTTTTCTCTCCAAAACTCTTGAACGTGCCGTCCTTGGCCAGCTCTCCCGCTATCTCTCTCAGAATGACCTTCTTGATCCAAATCAGTCAGGTTTCAAGACTAGTCATTCAACTGAGACTGCTCTTCTCTGTATCACGGAGGCGCTCCGCACTGCTAAAGCTAACTCTCTCTCCTCTGCTCTCATCCTTCTAGACCTATCGGCTGCCTTCGACACTGTGAACCATCAGATCCTCCTCTCCACCCTCTCCGAGTTGGGCATCTCCGGCGCGGCCCACGCACAGGTCGCTCCTACCAGGTGGCGTGGCGAGAATCTGTCTCCTCGCCACGTGCTCTCACCACTGGTGTCCCCCAGGGCTCTGTTCTAGGCCCTCTCCTATTCTCGCTATACACCAAGTCACTTGGCTCTGTCATAACCTCACATGGTCTCTCCTATCATTGCTATGCAGACGACACACAATTAATCTTCTCCTTTCCCCCTTCTGATGACCAGGTGGCGACGCATCTCTGCATGTCTGGCAGACATATCAGTGTGGATGACGGATCACCACCTCAAGCTGAACCTCGGCAAGACGGAGCTGCTCTTCCTCCCGGGAAGGACTGCCCGTTCCATGATCTCGCCATCACGGTTGACAACTCCATTGTTTCCTCCTCCCAGAGCGCTAAGAACCTTGGCGTGATCCTGGACAACACCCTGTCGTTCTCAACTAACATCAAGGCGGTGGCCCGTTCCTGTAGGTTCATGCTCTACAACATCCGCAGAGTACGCCCTGCCTCACACAGGAAGCGGCGCAGGTCCTAATCCAGGCACTTGTCATCTCCCGTCTGGATTACTGCAACTCGCTGTTGGCTGGGCTCCCTGCCTGTGCCATCAAACCCCTACAACTCATCCAGAACGCCGCAGCCCGTCTGGTGTTCAACCTTCCCAAGTTCTCTCACGTCACCCCGCTCCTCCGCTCTCTCCACTGGCTTCCAGTTGAAGCTCGCATCCGCTACAAGACCATGGTGCTTGCCTACGGAGCTGTGAGGGGAACGGCACCGCAGTACCTCCAGGCTCTGATCAGGCCCTACACCCAAACAAGGGCACTGCGTTCATCCACCTCTGGCCTGCTCGCCTCCGTACCACTGAGGAAGTACAGTTCCCGCTCAGCCCAGTCAAAACTGTTCGCTGCTCTGGCCCCCCAATGGTGGAACAAACTCCCTCACGACGCCAGGACAGCGGAGTCAATCACCACCTTCCGGAGACACCTGAAACCCCACCTCTTCAAGGAATACCTAGGATAGGATAAGTAATCCTTCTCACACCCCCCTCCCCCTTAATGATTTAGATGCACTATTGTAAAGTGGCTGTTCCACTGGATGTCAGAAGGTGAATTCACCAATTTGTAAGTCGCTCTGGATAAGAGCGTCTGCTAAATGACTTAAATGTAAATGTAAATGTAAACTACACTGTCTCAACACACATACAACTACACTGTCTCAACACACACACAATCACACTGTCTCAACAAACACACAACCACAACCACACTGTCTCAACACAACCACACTGCCTCAACTCACATACAACTACACTGTCTCAACACACACACAATCACACTGTCTCAACAAACACACAACCACAACCACACTGTCTCAACACAACCACACTGCCTCAACTCACACACAACTACACTGTCTCAACACACACACAACCACACTGTCTCAACAAACACACAACCATAGCCACACTGTCTCAACACAACCACACTGTCTCAACACACACACAACCACACTGTTTCAACTAGATGTCGACCAATTAATCGGAATGGCCGATTAATTAGGGCAGATTTCAAGTTTTCATAACAATCGGTAATCTGCATTTTTGGATACCGATTATGGACGATTACATTGCACTCCACGAGGAGACTGCGTACCTGTTATGCGAGTGCAGCAAGGAGCCAAGGTAAGTTGTGTCATGATGTTGGCCTGGGGGATAGGTTTATGACAGTCATAAATACCTTTTCCCCCTTTTTACCTCTCTCTAACCTACTGAGGTTACATTTAAAACTTGGTTAACATAGAGATTCTGGGAACATCAGTAGGTGGGGGGAAATTAACTATATTCTGGTAATCCGAACAATTGAACATATGTGGTGTTACTTAATGAATATGATGTCAGTTCGGTTGTCATCTGAGACATTCTCATCAATGATAAGATGACATAAACTCTACAGTGGAAAGTCTACACATCAGAGTTATCGGATTCACATGGAATTGTTGTTCAATTTAAATGTTTGAATATGAAATTATTTGTGATGGGATGAAATGTGATTTTAGCTTCGAAAATGTGAGATGTGGGTTTTCATAAGTTAGGGCTGCTCACTCAGTGGCCCGCCTCTGTGAAGGGGCATGGGCTATAACACTTTTCAAACATGCCCTCCTCTCCCTTCCTATATAAAGCCTTGATGACAATAGAACTTTGTGTTCCGAGGATGTGGGGACGAAGGTCCGATGTCAAAATGGTTTAGATAATAACTACAGAACGAAGCCAACATCAGCGTGAGCTTTGGTTGCGAATGGTATGAACTTTGAACTCTTATTCACAACAGAAGTGATACCTCCTAGCCGTTGAGTTAGCAACCGCAGCTGCAAACGCAGGTTAGGAAGGAACAGACAGAGTATTCCATCTACCACACAACGACGTCACTACAACGTATTCAATTGACCACCAGAGACAGTCTTCAAAGGACAAAGGACTCGATTTGGCAACACGGTCTTCCATCTACCACCAACCTACTGAAGTGCAGCTCAGAGTAAATATTTATTGCATTTTCCTTTTCCAAATCGGCGGTAATTTAGAATGCATAAGATACTGTATATACGATAGCACAGCTTTTTCCATTTGTTCCTCAGTCTCCCGCTCTTTCACTTAACCCAGCCCCTTTTCCTTTGTGTAACAAGCTGTCATATCTGTTCTGCCCGCTAGGGACATTTCCTTTATGACGTAATTTGTAATCAAGTTATGATTAATTGTGTGTATGTGAATTCTGTGTGATTAGTTATGTATTTAGTAAATAAATAATTAAACCCAATTTTGTATTGCTGATTCAAATTGTTAGCCAGGGTTCTTGCAGATAACCAAGAATTTACAACTTTCAGATGAGACTAAAGTAAGATGAGGATTAACGTTGACTGCTATTGATGTAACATATTACTAGGTCTTTAAGAGTTTATTCGGAAGATAACAGCTCTATAAATATTATTTTGTTGTGCCCGACTCTCTAGTTAATTACATTTACATGATTAACTCAATCAGGTGATATTAAATACGGATAAATTATTTTATAGAATAGCATGTCATATCACTTAATCCGGCATAGCCAAAGACACGACAGTTGCTAGCTAGCATTAAACTTATCTTATAAAAAACAATCAGTCTTAACACAATCACTAGTTAACTACACATGGTTGATGATATTACTAGTTTATCTAGCTTGTCCTGCTTTGTATATAATTAATGTGGTGCCTGTTAATTTATCATTGAATCATGTGATTTAACAAGTGCATTCACGAAAAAAGCACCGTCGTTGCACAAATGTGTACCTAACCATAAACAACAATGCTTTTCTTCAAATCAATACACAAGTATATATTTTAAACCTGCATACTTAGTTAATATTCTCTGCTAACATGAATTTGTTTTAACTAGGGAAATTGTGTCACTTCTCTTGCATTCAGTGTAAGCAGGGTCAGGGTATATGCAGCAGTATGGGCCCCCTGGCTCATTGTGAAGTTTGTGAACACCATTTCTTCCTAACAAAGACCGTAATTAATTTGCCAGAATTATAGATAATTATGACATAACATTGAAGGTTGTGCAATGTAACAGCAATATTTAGACTTAGGGATGCCACCCGTTTGATAAAATATGGAACGGTTCCGTATTTCACTGAAAAAATAAACGTTTTGTTTTCGAAATGATAGTTTCCAGATTTTACCATATTAATGACCTAAGGCTCGTATTTCTGTGTATTATTATATTATAATTAAGTCTATGATGTGATAGAGCAGTCTGACTGAGCGGTGGTAGGCAGCAGCAGGCTCGTAAGCATTCATTCAAACAGCACTTTCCTGCATTTGCCAGCAGCTCTTCGCTCTGCTTCAAGCATTGCGCTGTTTATGACTTCAAGCCTATCAACTCCCGAGATTAGATTAACTGGGAATATTGAAGACTCATGTTAAAAGGAACAACCAGATTTCATATGTTCTGAGCAAGGAACTTAACTTAAGCTTTTTTACATGGCACATATTGCACTTTTACTTTCTTCTCCAACACTTTGTTTTTGCATTATTTAAACCAAATTGAATATGTTTCATTGTTTATTTGAGACTAAATTGATTTTATTGATGTATTATATTTTAAGTTAAAATCTATGTTCATTCAGTATTGTTGTAATTGTCATTATTACAAATATATATATATATATAAAAATTGGCTGATTAATCGGTTTCGGCTTTTTTTTGGTCCTCCAATAATCGGTATCGGCGTTAAAAAAATCATAATCGGTCGACATCTAGTCTCAACACAACCACACTGTCTAAACATAACCACAACCACACAGCCAAACTGTCTCAACACACACAGAACAACAACCACACTGTCTCAACACACACACAAAACCACACTGTCTCAACACAACCACAACCATTGTGTCTAAACACAACCACACTGTCTCAACACACACAACCACACTGTCTCAACACACACAACCACACTGTCTCAACACAACCACACTGTCTCAACACAAACATACAGTATCAACACTCAACCACAACAACACTGTCTCAACACAACCACAACCACTCTGGCTCAACACAAACACACAATATCAACACACAACCACAACAACAGTCTCAACACACACACAACCATAACAACACTGACTCAACACACCCACAACCACAATAACACTGTCTGAACACAACCACACTGTCTGAACCCACACACAGCCACACTGTCTCAACACAAAAAACACTATCTCAACTCACACAACTCCACTGTCTCAACACAACCACACTGTCTCAACACAACAACAACCACACAGTCTCAACACACAACCACACTGTCTCAACACACAACCACACTGTCTCAACACACCCACAACCACAACAACACTGTCTCAATACAACCACACTGTCTGAACACACACACAGCCACACTGTCTCAACACAAAAACCACTATCTCAACTCACACAACCACACTGTCTCAACACAACCACAACCACACAGTCTCAACACAACCACACTGTCTCAACACACAGCCACACTGTCTCAACACACAACCACAAACACACTGTCTCAACTCACACAACAATAATGTCACAACACAACTACACTGTCTCAACACACAACCACACTGTCTCAACACACACACAACCACACTGTCTCAACACACACACACAACCACAATGTCTCAACAAAACAACAATCACACTGTCTCAGCACACAACCACACTGTCTCAACACAACCACACTGTCTCAACACACACACAACCACACTGTCTCAACACACACAACCACAACCACACTGTCTCAACACAATCACACTGTCTCAACACACACAACCACAACCACTCTGTCTCAACACAACCCGAAACACACTGTCTCAACACACACACAACCACAACACACTGTCTCAACACAACCACACTGTCTCAACACACACACACAACCACACTGTCTCAACACAACCACAACCACACTGTCTCAACAACCACAACCACACTGTCTCAACACACACACAACCACACTGTCTCAACAGAACCACAACCACACTGTCTCAACAACCACAACCACACTGTATCAACAACACTGTCTCAAAACACACACTGCCATACTGCATTCACCTGGCTGCCCTAGAAGTGGAACCATGGGAGAGCCCCAATTGGCACCCTATTCCCTATATAGTGCACTGTATTTGACCAGGGCCCAAAGGGTAGCCATAGGGCTCTAGTCCAAGGTAGTGCTCTATATAGGGATTAGGGTTCCATTTGGGATGCAACCAATGAATCAATGCCCACAGAACATCATCCCTGATGTCATCCAGTACAGTATGTTTTCATTATAGCATGGAGAACACTCAGCTATCTATAGAATGTGCTATATCTCCTCTTTACATGAGATACACTTTGTTAAACAGATTGAAGCTACCAGAACCAGCAACACAAATGGATAAGTGAATGTCTTGAGTCAGCACACTACAGTATAGGGCTGCTGTAAGATTCTCTGGGGATAGCTGCTCCACTCAGACTGGGTTGAGGTTTGGTGGAGTACCTACTAGGTATCAACAAGGTGTCCTGTAGCCCTGGGTAGGCTAGATAGATAAATTCCTTGTAGCTGTGTATCAGTATTTGAAAGCCCACAAGACACAAACACACATATTGTGAAAAAAAGCTGAATTAATCAATCTAGAAATGTTTCACATATGGCCAGAGCAAATTAGTAGGCATGCTTTTCAGTCTGTGCATAAAGATTGTGTGTCTCTCTGTGTCTGTTTACACACACACACACACACACACACACACACACACACACACACACACACACACACACACACACACACACACACACACACACACACACACACACACACACACACGTGGGAGTGTGGTTAATGAATTAAGAGAAGTGGGATATTGTAAGCAGACTACAATGAGAGAATCTGGCCAAGCACTACGTTGGTAGCAGTCAGAGGACTTTAATGTTCTAAGGAATGCCGGGACCCTGAGGGCTGTCTTTAACAACAGTTTGCCTGCTGTATTCCCTATACAGCACACTAATGTTGACCAGTACTGTTCTATGTAGGGAATAGGGTGCCTCTCTCTCTCTCTCTCTCTCTCTCTCTCTCAAAATGTTTTGGTCTCTCTATATTTCTCTGCATATTTCTCTGCATCATATATCTCTGCAAACCTGATCTCTCTAGTGGGCGGCAGGTAATTTACAGGTTAAGTGTTGGGCCAGTTAAAAATAATATGCTGGTGTGCCCTTGAGCAAGGCACTTAACCCTTATTGCTCCTGTAAGTCGCCCTGGATAAGAGCATCTGCTAAAATGTAAATGTAGTGCTTTTCTCCCTCTCTTCCCCTCTTTCTCTCTCCTTCCACCTCAACAACATACTCCGAAATCCTAACATGAACCTCTAAACGTATAGAGAGAAGGCAGAGCAAACACAAACCGATACTCACAACAACTCCCTGCTTGAGCTAGTGTTTACATTTTAGGATCCTTAGCTAAGTAGGTGGAAAGAAACAGGCTTTATAGACAGCTTAACACTGAGTTGTTTTCATGCCACTTTATATTACATGAACCATAAGGTATGTATTAAGTTATAGGTGTGGTTTCAGCTCCGTCTCCTGGATAGTTTTTTAAACACTTGAAAAATGATCAATAGTCTGAAGACTACTAGAAGGGGCTATGACGAGTGTCCCATCGCCCAAAATCTGAACCTTCACTGGAGACGAGGACAAATGTAGAGAAAGACTCTAGAGCCTCCACACTTACAGTCCAATAATCTGCCATTACCCCTCAAATCTTCATATTTGAAAGAAGGGATGACGAAGGGAAGAAAGAGAGAGAAGGGAAAAAACAAGTGTGGAACATAAAACCGGGACACGTTAATAGCTTGTGTTGTTAACAACTTAGGGAATAAGGGACTTTGTGTTTTGTAGAGGTAGAATTATTACGGGAAATCGGCTGTTTGGCTGGAGAGAGAGAGGAGGAAAGGGGGGAAGAGAGCAAAGAGAGGGGGATAAGTAGAGGGAGTAGGAGAAGAGGGGAGAAGAGGAGGAGGAAGAGGAGAGGGAAGAGGAAGCAGAGAAGAGGGAGGAGGCAGGGAGCGAAGAGAGATGGAAGGAGAGGAATGAAGGGAAAAGGATGGAGAGGGAGGAGAAGAGAGGAGGATAGGGAATAGGATGACGAGGAGGACAAATGAAGGTAAGGGAGTATGAGGAGTAAGAGGAGGAGAAAGGCTCAAGCTTAAGACTCCCTGTACTAAATCCCTTCTAGAGACTCAGGCGGGAGCTGTTGAAGCAAGGAACCACCAAATAGATCATATTTACACTTTAGATATGGCTGCCGCTGAGCACAACAAACCCCAAATATGTCAATACAAGGAGCTGTAATAGTAGGCAATTACTAATTAATAATGAATGCGTTGTTCCTCTGGGTCGGCATGGAAACTCCCACCGCCAGCCTTCCACCAAAGCTCTGCTACTGAAACAGTAAAAACCAGGCCTGCATCCCAAATGCCACCCTATTCCCTATATAGTGCACTACTTTAGACCTTGGCCCATAGTGCACTAAGTAGGGAATAGTGTGCAATTTGGGATGCACCCAGCTTTTGCGCAACCGCTCCAACAGAAGGGCATGAAAAGTGCACTAGTGCATTTTTAGTGGTTTGACCTTTTATTCATCCCAGGTTTTGTCTCATTGAGGTCAAATGTGTTTCGCAAGAGAGATACAGTAGATTGATTTTGTTTCTCGCATGTAATCTATTATAATGGTGTTAATAAACTATTGATTCAAACGTGTATGGACAAGGGAGGATTTCTTTCATATGAAAATGTAATGAGCTCCAGGTCTGGCATGCTAGTTGGTTTTGGAGCTTGCATAGCCTACAGAGCATCCACAATGTTTGCTAAGTAGATCTACTACATCAGAACTTAGTACGTAAATCTTCTATAGCAGGGATGGACAACTTTGATGGAGTGGGGGCCACAAAAAATCTGAATTTATCATGAGGGCCCGCAGTGTCAGTAATTTGACCGTGATTACTACAGGTTTAGATACTACAGGTTTAGATACTACAGGTTTAGATACTACAGGTTTAGATACTACAGGTTTAGATACTACAGGTTTAGATACTACAGGTTTAGATAGCTGGCTCGACTAACTTACCAATCTAAAAAATATAGCTAACCTGGGCTAATTGAGTGACTGTCAATGATGACATAAGAGAAAAACTGCTGGTGCACAACCAAATTTTTAAGATTGCACCTTGTGTTTGCACCTTGTGAATTCATCCACAGGCCTACAAAAGGGGCCTGCCAGCTGCCCATCTCTGCTCTATAGGAAACCGAAGAATTGTCACCACACACATCAGCTGAGTAACACCAAGTGAGTTGTTGAGTTTGACAGCTCAGTGGAATGGGTCACAGAGCCAAAGACAACTCTGAGGAGGGCAACTTCTCTTTGTTTGTGGCATCAAACAACGTCTTATCGAGAGCAGAATCCTCCTCATCCAATTAGCTTTTCTCCTTTGCTTCACTGGCAAACAACAAAAGCCACAAATGGCCCTATTTCTCATTACAGCCCCCTGACAAATTCTGATGCCTGTGCGTGTGTGTGCACCCATGTGTGTGTGTGTGTGTGTGTTCGCGCATGCAAGGGAGTGTATGCACAGTTATACACATGCTCATTTTTAACATTTCTCTACACGTTTACTTCTACATGCATAACAGTGACCTTTTGTGTATCTCCCCTTGCGCCCCCGAGCGCCCCCCTCCTCACCTTTGACCCATAGGGTTGTAGATCTCGTTGCTCTGGCACCCGCTAATGGTGATTGGGTCAAAGAACTGGAAGGAGCGCAGGCCCACGCCAGAGATGGCCACCAGGTGGGAGCGGAACTGGACCAGGATGGCCTTGGTGCGGTAGAAGGCCACGCTCAGGTCATGGCTCACTGGGATTACCAGGGGGTTGGTCCTGCAGGTCAGACGCCAATCACCTAGAAGGAGGGAACAGGGAGAGGGATGGGGGGATGGAGAGAGACAGAGAAAGGAGGGACACAGAGGGATGTGAGAAGTTAGAGAAATAGCTCACATGGGATTTTAAGAGATCTTTCCACGCTTCCACAGTTCCATAGGTTGTATCTACAGACCTAAGCTGTGGATGACCTCCTTGGTGTCCACCAGTTGAACGGTGATGTTGCACTGTGTCTGGTCGATGTAGCCTGTCCCGTCTGCAGCTAGGTGGATTATCACAGCAGCAGCCACCATGGGGTGGGAAAAGTAGGCCTGGGTGAGAAGGGAACACAGTTCACAGTTTAGTGCCCTAAACTCTCAGCACATTCATAACGGGTATATTACTAACTGGAGATATGTTTATGTAACTTCAGCCTTTGCCTTTGCCCACACATATCCCATGACACCTCTAACGTATGGCCTGTGACCTACCTTGAGCCAGTACTGGGGGTACCAGGAGGATTGCTGGGCCTCTCTGCAGGGGAACCAGGCATACTGGGAAACCCCATCAGACAGGTCAAACACCTTGGACTGGCATGTCTGATAACACACACAGAGAGACAGAGACAGAGACAGAGAGACAGAGCGAGACAGAGAGACAGAGAGACAGAGAGACAGAGAGAGACAGAGAGACAGGGAGAGACAGAGCGAGACAGAGAGACAGAGAGACAGAGAGACAGGGAGACAGGGAGACAGAGAGAGACAGAGAGACAGAGAGACAGAGAGACAGAGAGACAGGGAGACAGAGAGACAGAGAGAGACAGAGCGAGACAGAGAGACAGAGAGACAGAGAGAGACAGAGCGAGACAGAGAGACAGAGAGACAGAGAGACAGGGAGACAGGGAGACAGAGAGAGACAGAGAGACAGAGAGACAGAGAGACAGAGAGACAGAGAGACAGGGAGACAGGGAGACAGAGAGAGACAGAGAGACAGAGAGACAGAGAGAGACAGAGCGAGACAGAGAGACAGAGAGACAGAGAGACAGGGAGACAGGGAGACAGGGAGACAGAGAGAGACAGAGTGAGACAGAGAGACAGAGAGAGACAGAGCGAGACAGAGAGACAGAGAGACAGGGAGACAGGGAGACAGAGAGAGACAGAGTCAGACAGAGAGACAGAGAGAGAAAGAGCGAGACAGAGAGACAGAGAGACAGAGAGACAGAGAGAGACAGAGAGACAGGGAGAGACAGAGCGAGACAGAGAGACAGAGCGAGACAGAGAGACAGAGAGAGACAGAGAGACAGAGAGACAGAGAGACAGAGATAGACAGAGAGACAAAGAGACAGAGAGACAGAGAGAGACAGAGCGAGACAGAGAGACAGAGAGACAGAGAGACAGAGAGACAGGGAGACAGGGAGATAGAGAGAGACAGAGAGACAGAGAGACAGAGAGACAGGGAGACAGAGAGAGACAGAGAGACAGAGAGACAGAGCGAGACAGAGAGACAGAGAGACAGAGCGAGACAGAGAGACAGAGAGACAGGGAGACAGGGAGACAGAGAGAGACAGAGTGAGACAGAGAGACAGAGAGAGACAGAGCAAGACAGAGAGACAGAGAGACAGAGCGAGACAGAGAGACAGAGAGACAGAGAGACAGGGAGACAGAGAGAGACAGAGTGAGACAGAGTGAGACAGAGAGACAGAGAGAGACAGAGCGAGACAGAGAGACAGAGAGACAGAGAGACAGAGAGAGACAGAGAGACAGGGAGAGACAGAGCGAGACAGAGAGACAGAGAGAGACAGAGAGACAGAGAGACAGAGATAGACAGAGAGACAGAGAGAGACAGAGAGAGACAGGGAGAGACAGAGAGACAGAGAGAGACAGGGAGAGACAGAGCGAGACAGAGAGAGACAGAGAGACAGAGAGACAGAGAGAGACAGTGAGAGACAGAGCGAGACAGAGAGACAGAGACAGAGAGACAGAGAGAGAGACAGAGAAATTAAGATTCGTAGTGACACCAAATATTGTTGCAACATTTGTACATAGAATTTGCACACATTTTGTGGAAACAAAATGTTTCTGATAATGTCAGATAATCTTTGCTTTTCTGAAACAAGATAGTTCATTTTCAGATTATGAACCAAATCAATGTGAATTGGCATCATTAGAAGGTGTATTTTTCAGATTATTTTGTTATGTTGTTGCCTTGAAGTTTGAGATGTGTTCAAAGCCCTGCCAACAGGGTCATTCCTGGAGTTACGTAATAGTGTGAGGAAGTTGCTAGGGAAAACAAGGCTAAGTTGATACGGCACACATGGAGGGGCAGTGTGACACGCTAAGCAAGTTAACGGCGTGAAAAGCAGGCTGTCTGAGGAGAGGGTGCTTCAGTTCCTCTCTCCTTCTTTCTCTCTAAATATCTCACTCTCCATTACCCCTTTTCATCTTTCACTCCACCACTCGTTTGTTCTCTCTCTCCCCAATCCCCTCTCGCTATCCCTCCATCTCTCCACTCTCTTTCTCTCTCTATCCCACCTCTAACTCTTCTATCTTTAATGTTTTTCAGACTCAGAACCAGAGAGCCAGATGTCAACTCATAAGGCCTAAACACTTCCATTCCTCTATCTGACAGCTCTACTTCATCCTCTGTATGTGGGCTGCTTAGTTAGGGACAGGCATAGATGGAAGGCTGTTTGTGTTGTTTGCTGTCTCTCTTCACAGGAGAGAGGTTATCTGTGACAAGAAGAAGCTGGAGAACCATGTTAGCGATAGCAATGTGAAAGGGGTATTTAATTATTATTATTTTTAACCTTTATTTAACTAGGCAAATCGGTTAAGAACAAATTCTTATTTAAAATTACGCCTACCCCAGCCAAACCTGGATCACGCTGGGCCAATTGTGCACCACCCTACGGGACTCCCAATCACGTCTGGATGTGATACAGCATGGAATCGAACCAGGGACTGGAGTGGCAACCTCTTGCACTGAGATGCAGTGCCTTAGACCGCTGTGCCACTCAGGAGCCAAGGTTGGCATACCTACATTAGTTAGTTGTACAACTGAATGCATCCCACTGAAATGTGTCTTCTGCATTTAACCCAACCCCTCTGAAGCAGAGAGGTGCGGGTGCTGCCTTAATCGACATTGGCACCCAGGGACCAGTGGGTTTACTGGGGCAGAATGACAGATTTTTACTTTGTCATCTCAGGATTCAATCCAGCAACCTTTTGGTTACTGGCCCAACGCTCCTACCCGCCAGGCTACCTGCCTACCTGGGGGGAGAGTGTACAGACACAGGCACAAGGACACACAGTTTCGCCCACTGCCTTATGCCAGTGAAATCAGACACCTGTAACCAGAGACGTCCACCCAGAGCTAGACGAACCAGACGCAGTGGTGGAAACTACCCAGAAGCTCTTGGAGTAATCTATCTGTCTCCTGGATCTGCCGTGGTGACAGATATGGATAGGCAGAGGAGGGAGCTGAGGTGACGAAGACCTAGCTACCTGATCGTTTCTGTTGTTGTTTGGTGATATTCTTCATGGTGCTTCCCTCTCAATGCACTGGGGCACTGCTGATGTCTTGTGATGAGAGTTGCTATGGCTCCTCACCCTGCTGCAGACTGGAGCGGCGAGTGAATATTGCACAGGTGACAGCCAACCAATGACTTATTTATGTAAACACAGGTAGCACTGAGTCGAAGTCCCCCACCCCTCTCTGTGTTTTTATAACACCCTGCAGTTTTCGACAGACAGAGCTAGCACACTGTAATTGCACGTCAAGCTTGCCCTCTAGCAAACACCTATAAAGAGCAATGTTGGTAGGAAGGTTCATCAGCCTCCAAAGTTCTGTTACTCCCCAGCCTCCTCCTGTACAATGGCAAGAGTCAGACTAGTCCAAGTAAGATTGGTCATTCATTTGATTTGGTCATTAGGAGGTTGTAAATACAACCCCCAACCTCCCCCAAGGACTGACCCTGTGTGTGTGTTTGTGTGTTTGTGTGTGTGTATACATATGTGTGTGTAAGGTTGGGGTGGGGGGGTGATGGGGGTGTAAAGCAGGAGCCCACAGAGGACCACATAGCAGGGGCCTTGCATCACGGAGCGAACCACAACAGAGCAGCCAACAAGGTCTCTAACATAAGCAACACACAGGGAAAAATAAACCAATAAAACAAATGCTGGACAATAAATCGTCGGAGACCGCAGCTTGAGAGAGTACGTCGGAAAAGGGAAAGGAGAAAGAAGAAACAACACTTGAGTCTAAACTTAGAGCCTTTTTTGTTCACTTTGTTATGGCAGTAAAAAAGTCCTCTGCCGCGCCGATCAACTAAATTGCTACAACATTATCGCACGAGATGTTGACAAAAGACAGTCCCAGAGACTATTTTAGGTCTCTGTGTTGCAAGAGAGAGGATGAGAGAGTGAGAGAGTGAGAGAGAGAGAGAGAGAGAGAGAGAGAGAGAGAGAGAGAAGAGAGAGAGAGAGAGAGAGGGAGAGAGAGCGGGGATGAGGGAGAGAGAGAGAGAGAGAGTGAGAGAGAGAGAGAGAGAGAGAGAGAGAGAGAGAGAGAGAGAGAGAGAGAGAGGGAGAGAGAGGATGAGAGAAAGAGAGAGAAGAGAGAGAGAGAGAGAGGGAGAGAGAGAGAAGAGAGAGAGAGAGGGAGAGAGAGCGGGGATGAGAGAGAGAGAGAGAGAGAGAGAGAGAGAGAGAGAGAGAGAGAGAGAGAGAGAGAGAGGGAGGGAGAGAGAGGATGAGAGAAAGAGAGAGAAGAGAGAGAGAGAGAGGGGATGAGAGAAAGAGAGAGAGAGAGAGAGAGAGAAGAGAGAGAGAGCGAGAGAGAGAGAGAGAGGGAGAGAGAGGATGAGAGAGAAGAGAGAGAGAGAGAGAGAGGGAGAGAGAGGATGAGAGAAAGAGAGAGAGGGAGAGAGAGAGCGAGAGAGAGCGAGAGAGAGAGAGAGAGAAAAATAAAAAAGTCCCTATAAAAGAGGTGAAAGTAGTGTTTCCTCACACTTGTAGCAGCCTAGAGACAAGGCCATGTGGCCGCAGACCCCTTCTACTGTCACATCAAGGGGGAGGGTAAACAGAAGGAGGGAGGGAGGGACGGCACCCGTTTCTCATCCTCAAACACCAATAGTGCACCCTCCTCTCATCCCCTCCATTCCACCCCCTGCGTCCCTTCAGCCTCTGCGCAGCTCAAACTGGGTGTTTGGAAGTTACAAGCAAAACACCTAAAGCCTATGCTTCCCTGAACAACACAGCAGCAACAGCGGGGAAGGAACTCTAAGACCTGTACTGTTGTGTTTCCCCCCCTCTACCCCTCCATCGTTCCTTTATTCAGACCAGCTGTCTGCTTACGAGCAGACAACATTGAGCACCCGGTCTGCAGATACACGCTTTTGTTTTTAAATCACCACTTAAGGTAAAAGGAGGGAAGGAGGGCCGAGAGCAGACAGGCAGCTAGAAGATCAGTCTCATTGTGGGTGTGAGAGAGAGAGAGAGAGACACAATTAGACCCACCTGAATCATGAGAATACAAAAAGATAATTACTTGGCACATTGGAAAGAATTAACAAAAAACGAGCAAACTAGAATGCTATTTGGCCCTAAACAGAGAGTACACAGCGGCAGAATACCTGACCACTCTGACTGACCCAAACTTAAGGAAAGCTTTGACTACGTACAGACTCAGTGAGCATAGCTTTGCCATTGAGAAAGGCCACCGTAGGCAGACATGGCTCTCAAGAGAAGACAGGCTATGTGCTCACTGCTCACAAAATGAGGTGGAAACTGAGCTGCACTTCCTAACCTCTAATGTATGACAATATTAGAAACACATATTTCCCTCAGATTACACAGATCCACAAAGAATTAGAAAACAAACCCAGTTTTGATAAATTCCCATATCTACTGGTTGAAATACTACAGTGTGCCCTCACAGCAGCAATATTTGT